>NW_006399955.1:1858506-1886713 GCF_000299155.1 Elephantulus edwardii
AACAACAACAACAACAACAACAATTAATTTTCTGTTCTCCTGACTGCTAGTGCCAAATGTGTTGATGGATCCAGATTAGAAGAAATTGTTAACAACTTCAATCTTATCTATCATGATGCAGTCTATTGGCTGCAATGGTAAGGATTTTTGGTGGTTTGATATAAGAAATATTTATTGATTGTTGCTTTTCTTGATATTCTGAAGCAAATACTTCAAGTTACTGGAGAAACAAAACAAAAAACAAAGCAAGAACTACAAGAAAACCAGTTTCCTCAAAGTTGAGTTAATCTTAATGATGTTGCTTAAACAACTTAAGAGAATTTCATCTATTGGTGGGACGTGGCTCAAAATTAAAAGAAACCGTTGAAACCACAATCAGAACACGAAATATACAGAGTATGAATCTAGAGAAATTTAAACATAATAAAAATGAAATGGAAGTAGAAATTTGTTAATTTGACATTTTCTTTTCTCTCTCTCTTTTTTTTCGTCATCAAATAGGTTCTAACTCACAGCTGACACAAAAGTGAGTTACCAAAGCTACAAATAGCATGGAACATAATTGAAATTTTAATATTTTTCTCATGAGGATTTCTGAAGGATTTGAACTTCAAGAGGTGTACATTCTTTGGTAATTGTGCAACTTGCTACAGACTATACCACCACGTTTTCATTATTTGCCATTAGTGAGATGAAATGTAATAGTATTGGCTATTTGAACCAACAATTACCTCTTCTGCTATGTCAAGAATGACAGATTGAAGAAGAATGGTATCATATTCAATGTTAAATAAACAAATAATCACTTCAAATTTATCACTAGTATGTCGTAGTGTAGTTCTTATGAAGTTGTGCTGACAACCCAAAGATCTCACCTTCCTGATAGTTAAAATCTACCAGAGGTTTCCTGTAAGAAAAATGGACAGTCTTTTTTCAGTGTGATTTACAACTCTAAAAGTCACTGAAAGTTCTGGTATACATCAATTTTTACTTAATAGCAATAAATGAGTAGATTAATATGACTAATTTTCAAATTTACACACTTCTCACTAATTCTAAAAATCAAGTAATATAAAAGTGTTGTTAACTCCTGAAAACTAAAATTGGTCTAAGGGGTAATTAAAATATAACAATAATTATTGATCACTGAAATATGAAAATTGGAATTAAAATGACATGTAGTTAGGAAAAATGGTCTTAGTGAAAAAATGCTATCAGAAATCGCATGTTACAATCTTATAAACCAACCATTATTCATTATACTTAATGTTCAACAAAATAAACGTTACTACATCCATAGATTTCAATAGACTACACATATATCAAATTGACTTTATCTATAAAGATACAATGGAAATCTCATTTCATAAGTCAGAAGAAAATAAGGAACCAATAGATAAACTATCACATATAAAGACAAGTTCAAGTTGAAGATGAAGAAGATGCAAATTTAGCTATATGAATTAAAATTTGGCCTTGAATATATTCTACCTGAGTTCACAGATATTTCAAGAATATATTTGACGCATTGAACACTAATGATCAAAGACCAGAAGCCTTTTTTTAGGATAACACCAAAGATATCATACATGAAAAAATAAAAATGTCACTAAAAAAGGAAAGAAAGAATAAAAGGCCAAGAATGGATATAAGAACAAACTCTGAATTTTGCTTTTGAATACTGTCCATAAAATAAATGCTGAAGTAAAAGATCTAAATTGGAAATTTTAGTACATAGCAAAAGGCAAACAAAATATAATAAGGAAATGTTCAAAAGCCTGAATCCAGGGAAAATAAACCAAAAACCTGAAAAAAATATTTGCTTTTATCAATATGATAAAATAGAGAGGAAAAAATAAAAAGTTGAGCTGTAATACTGAAGAATTTTGTGGGGACATAAGATATTTTAATTACTCAATCTGAGTAATTATGCTGAGCAAATTAATTCTACAATCAGGACTATATGAAAAATAATGTGGCCCTGTAATTGGAGAAAGGCTTATTAACAGTTTGCATTAAGCAGATAACATAAGCTTACTAGTGGAGAGTGAAGAAGATTTGAAGATTTACTACAGATTATCAAAGGCTACAACCTTCAATATAGATTACACCTCAACATTATGTCAGTATCAACAAAGCAAAAATCTCCATCACTGCACCAATGTGCAACAACATGACAAATGTGGAAAAGATTAAAGTCGTCTATAACTTCATTTTACTTGGATCAATGCTTGCTAATAGCAGTCAAGAACTCAAAAGACGTGTTGCACTGAGCCAATCTGTTGTCAAGGACCTCTCTAAAGTGCTAAGGAGAAAAGATATAAATTTCAAGACTAAAGTAAATCTGATCCAAGTCATGGTATTTTCAATTGTTCTTTGTGCATGTGTAAGACAGTGAATAAACATGACAGAAGAAAACCTATTACCTTTGAATAGTGATCTTGGAGAACAGTAATAAATAGATGATGAGTTGTCAAAAGAATAAACAAATATGTGTTGGATATTGTGCTCCTCAGTGGCAAAAATGATAAAACTTCATCTCACATACCTTTGTCACATAACTGCTGTCTGGAGAAGTCAGTTCTTGGAAAAAGGCATCATGCTGGGAAAGTCAGATCATCAGTGAAAGAGAAGAAGAGCTTCAATAAGATGGATACATTGACTGTAACAATTGGCTGGTGTATGGCAGAGATCATGAATATGGTGCAGGATAAGGAAAGGTTGCTGGATGCTGTTCATAGGGTTACTATGAATTGTAGTGGAGTTCACAACACCTAAAACCAACAACAACATGGGAGAAAATCCTGAGTGACTCAGATCAAAAAGAAGATAGAAAGAATTTTTAAAAAATGAATGAACAGAATGACTATTCCAAAAAGAATTGATCAACACTCAGTCATTTAAGGAGGTAATATTTGATCAAGAACTAATGGTTTTGAAGGAAGACATGTAAGGCTTCATAAAATGATAGATTATCAATCTATAGTTTAGGAATTTAGGTTGATGAAAATTATTTCTATGATGCTTTTATTGAGGATTTTCAGAAAGTAACTCGAGTTCAATTGATACTAAGGCTTTGATTTGTTATAAAGACTCGAATAAATATTACATAAGCCTTTCTATAGTTTTAGGACCATAAAATTGAAAACAGAACCAAGAATAAAGTTTAAAGGAATTTAAGTTCCCTTTTTACCTCCAAGTGTTGTTGTTGTGGTTATCATTGTCATATACCATAGAGTCAAAACCTACCCATAACTGACCCTCTGGTGGATTTTCAGAGAAAGATAATCACACAGGAGGAGATTGTCCCTTGTTTTCCCACAGAGCAGATGGTGACTTGGAATCACATGCCGTTGGCATGGCAATGGAGCTCCTTCTTAGTCATATAAATACGAATACAATGAGCTAGCTTAAACAAGGCTAATTTCCAGAGCAAATTTGGTCATTTGCTCTTTCATTTCAGTTAGAATTACACTAATTCCAATTTTAAAGAAAAGTTCTTCCTAATAGAAAAATACTACCGAATGAATGCAAAAGACATCATATGCTCTAAACCAACAGCCAACATCATTCTCAATGCAGAGAGGTTACAGAAGTTTACCCCTGAAATTAGGAACCAGGCAAGGATACCCACTATCACATTCCTGTTCAATAATGTACTAGAAGTTCAACGAGAGTAATGAGACAAAAGAAGAAAATAAAGAGGCATCTAAGTTGACAAAAAGGAGGTAAAATTACTTATATATGAAGATAATAAGATAGTATACTTAGAAAACTCTAAAGATTCAGCAGGAAAACATTTGGAAATGGTTGACTAATTCAGCAAAGAAGCAGGATACAAGATCAATATACAAGTATCAGTCAGATTCCTCTACAATAGCAAAGAAAGCATAGAAAAAGAAGTAAGAAATACAAAATGCAAAAATACATTCATTAATGATCTGATAAATCTCTCATCTAATACATGCAGAATACACAAATGCACCTACAAGAAAAGACAATCTAACATCAAAATGAGTAGAAGATATGTGCAGATACTTAAAAAAAAGACAGATTGTCAACAAATACATGAAATAAAACTCAAAATCACTAGCTATTTTTACTGTGAACTGACTCATCACTGAAACTTGAGTGAGTTTTCAGTGGCATTAGGACTTCATATGGGAGGAGACTGCCTATATTTCTCCCATGAAACAGCTGGTATATTTGAAGAACGTTATCTTTAGGATTGCAGCATAGTTTCTTACCATTAGGTCATCAGATCTCTTAGAGAGACATAAATAAAAATAACCACAAGATATCTCACTATAGCAACAATAGCAAATTACAGCAAGTAAGCAAACAACAAATTCTGGCAATGGTGTAGAAATTAGATTGCTCAAAAACTGCCGATGGGTATGTAAAGGTACAATCATGTAAGACAGTCTGACATTTCATTAGTAAGTTGAAAATAGAAATATTATTTAACCTAGCTATCCCACTATTGTGACTATATACATCAAATAAATCAAAGCTGTGACATAAACAGAGGTAAATACCCGTGTTTACTGCAGTATTATTCACTATAACAAAGATGTTACTAGTCCAACTGTCTATGAATAAAATGAATGGATAGACAAACTGAAGTAAATCCACACAATGGAATATTATGCAGCACTGAAAAAACTATGAACTCAAAAATACTGCACGACATGCATGAGTCTAAAAACCATAGTGCTGAGTAAAATATCCAAGTCACAAAAAAGGGCAAATATTGCATAAGACCATTGTCATAGGAATAAGATTGATATGAAAGAGAGAAGGAGAAGACTGGATAAATAATGACTATCACACTGATACAGGTAAAGGAAAGACAATTAAGAGGAATGGGTTACTAGATATTATATATATATGACAACATGAAACAGAACAATCATTACAAGGTGAATTGGAGGAAGGGAATGGAAGGAAAATGTGTACAGATAAACGAATGCAATTAATTTATTTGTAAATGTTCACTAAAATAATAATTAAAATATAAATTAATAAGCAAGAAAATTACAGTTGTGTAGAATTTTTTTAAGTACAGAGTTGAGAATCATTGGAATTTACTAATTCTATAAAAAACAAGCTATTGAAAAGATGTTCTTAACAGATGCCCAAATGTCACTCTATAGATTATTAGTAAAACAGTGGAGGAAACGTGGTGTTATTACTTTTACATGGTAATGATTTCACCAAATGATCAATCCTAGAATCAATAATGAAAAAGGTAACATCACATTCCCACTGCTATAATATGAAACCACAGGCTCTCACCTACCCAGTGTCTTACTTTATGCTAACCTTGATCTAATCAAGATCTAAGATCTAAACTCAATTTTTCAACAGTGATAAATACCACAATAATCTGATTAATCCAAAACATTAGAAATCCATAAATAAGCCAACCATTTAAAAAAAACATTCAATGTATTTTAGATCGGGCTATTTTGGAGAGCTGTAATGATCCTATATTAAATAAAGTTAACAAGACTAACAACAAAAAGGAATGTGTGAACTTTGCCTAGATTTCTATTAAAATCTAACAAAAGCAAACAAATGAACACATTGAAAAAGTGTATGCGGTGAATTGAATATGATTCCTGCTGCTGATACTACATTTGCTAAAGTTCTTATCTTGCTCATGTCTGCATAAAAACACCAAACAGAGAAAGCAACACTGCATTCTTAATGTTTGCCAAGTTCATGGAAATATTAAGGAATTAGAAATGCATTTTGCAAATGTGTCAAACTCAACTGGATTTTCATCTCTCAAAAAGAAATTTTAATTTATGCTTCTGTGTGTTATGTAGCTCATGAATTTTCTTTAGCCATTAACATTAGTTATATTTGACTAAATACAATAGAAAAGAAAAACAATAATTAAAATTCCAGAGCGCTAGAGAGTATATATTTCATATACTATGAATTTAGTAAAACTTTTGTAAATATATGCATTATCAAAATAATTTTCATATAAAGTCTAATTTCATTGCTATCACTTTTCATTATTGCTGTTAAAATGTGGAGCAAAAATACATATGCACTATATACATAATACATTTATATGTGCATGTTATTTTGTGTGTCATCAAGTCAGAACTGACTCATAGCTGACCTTCAAGAGGGTTTTTAGAGGCAATTAATTACAATGGAGGAGATTCCCCATTGGATTCGAACAATGTGCCTTGGAAATTGCAGTACAAGTTCTTGTCACTAGGCCACTAGAACTCCCTGTATATATATAATAAATATGCACATGCAGACACACAATCACACACACGAACCTATATAAATTTACTCTTTTGGACTCAATCTAGCAGTAAGATTGGCTTTGAGATGAGTATGAAGAACATGTCTGACCTCATGGGAATTGGGTTTGTGTTACTGGTGTTGTAGGCAGGCATAGTTTCCTCCTGTGAAGTTGGTAATTGTCAGATATGGTGCTACCCACATGGCCCTTGCTCTTTCTATAGATATTTTCCTAGCTGTGCTCACAAGGTTTTATGAAGAAATCTTGAGGACAACTACCTGGCCAACTGACTGGAAGAGATTCATATTTATTGTCATTCAAAGAAAAGTCACCTGACAGAGTGTGGAAATTATCAAACAATAATACTAATATTACACCGAAGCAACATCCTGATGAAGTTTATCCAAAAGTTACTGAAACTATACATTGACAGAGAACTACCAGAAATACAACCTAGCTTTAGATTAACTTTGAAAATAATTAAAGTCCCAGAACAATTTAGTGTGCTCAAGCATAGCCTCCACTTGGATCAAGAAGCAGTCTCCAGAAAAGAACAAGGAAAACTGCATGGTTAAAAATCAAGAAAGGGTGTGCCAATGATTGGTTCCATCTCCATACCTTTTCAATCTATATGAAGAACAGATCATTCAGAATGCTGGACTTTATGAGGAGGAATGTGGCATCAGGATTGGAGCATGATTAGTTAATAACCTGTGTTATGCAGATGACCCAACCTTGCTTGATGATACTAAGAAGGATTTGAAGCATTTGCTGCAGAATCAAAGACTATAGTCTTCTGTATGTGTTGAAGCTAAATAGCAGAAAAACAAGGATTCTCACCATTGAGACAATCAGTAGCATCGTGATACATGGATTTCAGCTTGAACAAGACCCTATGGTGATGAAGGAAGAAGTTCAGGCTGCTTTGAAGGAAATAGCAAAAAATAAGGCAGCAGGAATAGATGGTATACAAATGGATGTATTTCAGCTAACAGATAGCTGCCCTGACATGCTGACCAAGTTGTGCCAAGAAATCTGGAGAACAACCACTTGGCCAACTGACTGGAAGAGATCTATATTTGTTGCCATCCCAAAGAAAGGTTACCCAACAGAGTGTGGAAACTATAGAACAATATCATTGATTTCACATGCAAGCAAGATTCTACTGAAGATTATCCAAAACGACTGGAACAGCACATCAGCAGAGAACTGCCAGAAGTCCAGGCTGGGTTTAGAGGGGGTTGTGGTACTAGGGATATTGTAGCTGATGTTAGATGGATCTTAGCTGAAAGCAGGGACTGCCAGAGGAATGTATATCTGTGTTTCATTGGCTATACAAAGGTATTTAACTGTGTGGATCATAACAAACTGTGGCTGACTCTGAGAAGAATGGAAATCCCGGAACACTTGATTGTGCTCGTGCAAAACCTATACTTGGACCAAGAGGCAGTCGTCAGATTAGAACAAAGAAACACTGCATGGTTCAAAATTGGGAAGGGCTTATGCCAGGGATGTGTCCTGTCCCCATACCTTTTCAACCTGTATGCACAACAGATTATCCAGGAGGCTGGGCTCTATGAGGAGAAGTGTGGTGTCAGGATCAGTGGAAGATTCACCAACAATCTGCATTATGCAGATCACACAACCCTGCTTGCTGTAACTGAGGAGGACCTGAAGTGCTTGTTGCAGAGGGCCAAGGACTGTAGCTTTCAATATGAATTGAGGCTCAATGCCAGGAAGACAAAGCTTCTCACCACTGGACCAATTGGCAGCATCAGGGTGGATGGTGAAGAGATTGAAATTGTTCACAGCTTTAGTTTGCTTGGCTCAACAGTCAACACTCTTGGCACCAGTAGTCAGGAAATTAAAAGACGTATTGCGATGGGAAAGTCTGCTGTTAGGGACCTCTCCAAAGTATTGAAGAGCAAGGTGTCTCTCTGGAGACTAAGGTGCATCTGATACCGGCCATGGTCTTTGCTATCACTTGTTATGCATCAGAGAGTTGGACAGTGACTAAAGAGGATAGAAGGAGAATTGACGCCTTTGAGCTGTGGTGCTGGAGAAGAGTATTGAGGGTACCATGGCCTGCTAGGAAAACAAACACATTCATGCTGGAAAGGGTTAAACCAGGTGGCACCTTGGAGGCAAGGATTCTGAGGCTCCATCTAACATAATTTGGACATAGTGTAAGGAGGGACTGGACCTTGGAGAGGGACATCATGCTTGGTAGGGTGGAGGGACAGTGCAGGAGGGGAAAACCCTCTATGAGGTGGATTGATTCTGTGACAGGGGTAATCGCGATGGGTGTGTCAGAGACAGTGCGACTGGCACAGGACAGAGCAGAGTTTGGGGCTGTTGTTGAATGTATCTAACTATGTACCCAGCCCATCCAAGCCCTATATTAATCTTGATTTTTCTACTTTTATGTACTGCTTGACTGGGCTCTATGATGTAACCCTTAACATTTCTATTTCTCTGTGAACCATCTCTTTGTTTCCAAAAGGTATAAATAAAGATAGCACAGCTGCCAGGGCTCGTCCAATTCTGTCCTGTCTGGCTGGTCCAGTCCTGTCCTGTGCTGTTTTGTCTCTCTAAGTTGTTTATCTCTTGTGTCTTTATTTATTCATTTTTTTCAGGCATAATTTCCCCCTGAGAAACAGAGTAAGTGGTCCCCAACAATACATCTTAACATTACATCAATAAAAACTTTAATAATTTTATATTGGAGGAAGAATATGGCAGTTGCCCCCCTTCCCTGCCCAGGCTTCATCACTTCCTGAAAAAAAAAAATTGTAACATATCAAAGACTAGACTAGACAATGGATCCTGATAAGGGTCTGAGCCTGATCAAAATAGCTCAAAGTGAACTTAATTAACAACCCAAATTCCAAGAAATACCATCTTAGTCTTTCCCAGGACCCCTGTAAGAAGGAACATCCCCCCGACCCCGGCTCCACACCATTTTGATCCTGCCCACGAGCTGTGCCACGTGGTCACTTGGTGTCCCTCTCAGACCATGCAATAAAAACCTGTTTGGTTCTTGGGACCAGTTTCTTTCCCTCTTTGAATTTGATTAAATTCATTAAAGTTTTTTTTCTGCTGGGTTTGTTGTGATACAATACAAGTAGAGATACAAAGAGAGAAAGACATGCCAAAAAAATTCAAATTCCATTTTTCCTTCTATATTTCATGCAGCTGCCTAGTTTTTAAACAGTATGTGGAAAACAATGATTGTATGTTATTTATAATTGAAATTGAGATGGATTTACCTCCTGCTGTTCATTGTCAGTTTCTTATCCAAAAGCTGTTGGAAGAAATCCGTCTTGAGCTAATATTCAATTTGTGAATATTCACATCTTTATTTCAGCAGGAAAACTCACTCTAGGAACTACAGAAACAGATGTATATCACCAGGCAAAAAATAGGCTTACTCATTTTAAGATGCTGTGAAAAGCTGTTGTTTCATCAGTTAAGGATATCATATTTACCATAACATGAAAATGCTATTATCATGACAAGATAGAAAATCCTTCTGGGAATTTTAGTAAATGTATAGTATCAGATATGAAAAGCAGCAGTTTGTGAGTAATCATGAAAGTAGAAACAGAAGGAATGATACAATACAGTAAAAATAGGATCTTAGATGAAATTTATAATTAGGATAATATGAATATTTTTTTTAAAAATGCTTATTGGAAACTTGAATACTAGAATGGGATATGTCAGTAAAGCTATGTGTTTGTTTTCCCTTTTATATTGATTTTACACTTGAATTGTTAAATAGAAATTTCTATTTAGGGTTTTTTTTAATACATTTGTCTTTGTATATTGGTTAAAAATGCAGGCTGTATAAGAGACCTAGGGGAATTCTGGTGACCTGGATGGAAGGAAAAGACTGGAGGGAGAAAGATCTGCAATTGCCTTTTGTGTCAATCACTGCTTCTGAGTACTCACTGAATATATCAGTTATAAATAAAAAACATGTAACAACAGTATGTTAAACTTACTTTCTTTTTTAAAAAATCAAGAATGGATATACTTGAGTGTTGTATAGTATTTCATCATGCAACTGTATCATAATTTCTCAATCCATTCATTTGCTATAGGATATTTAAGCTGTTTCCATATTTTTAATATTGTGAATAGTGTTATGGACATCTGTTTATAAATCTTCATTTGAGTCTCAGTTCTATTTCTCTCAGAGTACGGCCCTAGCAGTGGAATAGCTCCACTCAGGAGTAATGATTTTGAAAAATACTGTGCAACATGAGGGAAGAGGTCAAAGAACATTGTTTTGAGTGAACTAAGTCGGTCTCATACGGAAAAATACTACAAAACACCATTCTTATAAAAATAGGAGGATAACTAGTAAGGTGTATACAAAGGTCCAAAAGGGGAAGGAAAGGAGGCAGTAGAAGTGAGGGTGGGAAGGAAGGGAAATCATGAAGTCACAGTTTGGAGCGTAGACACATACGGTGAAGGGATTAGGAAAGATCCACTGGGGATTTGAAAAGAGGTCAGGTTAATAATGGAAATAGATTAATGGTGATAGATTTTGTAAAACACAATGTACTTATGAAATACTGTGTGTGAAACACAATGTATATGAATGAATATATATTTTTTATGCAAACAAATATAAAATCGAAGAGAAAAAAAGATTGGCTTTATGTTACTTAGCCATATTCAAATTTAAACTCAAGCTAAAGAAAATTAAAACAAGTATAGCAGAGTCAAAATATGATCTTGAGTTTATGTCTGAATTTAAAAACAAAACAAAATCCTCAGAAATTTAAATTTATTGAACATTATAGACCAAGCAACAACAAGTTATGTGTTTACAGCAAAGACATCATCCTTAAAGACAGCAAGAGAGAGAGAGAGAGGGAGAGGGAGAGGGAGAGGGAGAGGGAGGAGGGGAGTGCAGGGGAGAGGAGGGGAGGAGAGGGAAGGGGATGAGAGGAGAAGAGAGAGAGAGGAGACAGGAAAGAGAGGGTGGAGGAAGAAGGAAAGAGAGAGAGAGGGAGGGAAGGAGGAAGGGAGGAAGGAAAAAAGAAGAAAAGAAGAATGGAGGGAAGAAAAAAGGAAAGAAAGGAGAGAGGGAGGGAGACCTGAAGGCAGATAGGAAAGGAGAGGAGGAAGGGAGAAAAGAAGGGCGAGAGGAAGAAAAGGAGGAAAATAATGCCAGAAGAGACTTTGAAATTTGCTCTTGAGCATTGTTGTTGTTGATGTTCTTGTTGTTATGTGCCATCAAGTCACCTGCGATTCATAGCAACCCTAGGTACAACAGTCCTAAATCCTGCTCTATCCCTTTCCAATCTTATTGTCTCTGAAACAGCTATTCCCATTATCCCAGTGACTGAGTCAGTCCATCTCATTAAGGGTCTTCCTCTCCTGTGCTGTCCCTCCACCCACCCAAGCATCATGTTCCTTTCCAAGTGTGATCCTGCCTTACAACATGTCCAAAGTATGTCAGATAAAGCTTCAGAATCCCTGCCTCCAAGGAGCAGCCTGGCTTCACTCTCTCCAGGTTGAACTTGTTTGTTCTCCTAGCAGTCCATAGTATATTCAATACTCTTCTCCAGCACCACAGCTCAAAGGCATCAACTCTCCTTCTATCATCCCTAGTCATTGTCCACCTCTCAAATGTATAGCAAGTAATTGCAAAGACCATGGCCTGTATCAGGTGCACCTTAGTCTCCAGAATTACATCATTGCTCTTCAGTACTTTGGAGAGGTCTCTGACAGCAGACTTTCCCAATGAAATTAAATTTTTAATTTTTTGACTGCTGGTACAAGAATGTTGATTGTAGAGACAAGCAAATTGAAGCTGCCAACCATCCATCAATTGTGATGCTGCCAATTGGCCCAGTGGTGAGAATCTGTGTTTTCTTGATGTTGAGCTTCAATCCATTTTGAAGGCTGTAATTCTTGACCTTCTGCACTAAGCACTTCAGGTCCTCCTCAGTTTCAGTAAGCAGATGTGTCATCTGCCTAACGCAGATAGTTGATGAGTCTACCTCCAATCCTGATGCAACACTTTTCCTCATAGAGCACAACCTCCCGGAAAATCTATCCCACATATAGATAGAAAAGATATGGAGATAGGACACATCCTTGATACACACACTTCCCAATTTTGAACCATGCAGTGTGTCCTTGCTCTGTTCTGACAACCGCCTCCTGGTCCAAGTATAGGTTTCACATAAGCACAATCAAGTGTTTTGGGGTTCACATTCGTCTCAGAGTTAGCCACAGTTTGTCGTGATCTACGACAAAGTCAAATGTCTTTGCATAGTCAATTAAACAGATTTACATTCCTCTGACACTCTCTGCTTTTAGCCAAGATCCATCTGACACTAGTGATAATATAAATAGTGTCACAGCCACTTCTAAACCCAGCCTGCACTTCAGGCAGTTCTCTGTTGATGTCTTGTTCTAGTCATTTTTGGATAATCTTGAGCACAATCTTGCTTGCTTGTGATATTAATGATACTGTTTGATAATTTCCACACTCTGTTGGATCACCTTTTTTTGGAATGGGAAGAAATATATATCTCTTCTAGTCAGTTGGTCAGGTGGTTGTCCTCCAGATTTCTTGAGCATAGATAAGCTAAAGCAAAAGGCAGAAATTATAAGAGAGAAACGGATTTCCAAGACTAGCAGAAAGCAAGATTTCCAAATCTAGCAGGAAGCATTAATAGATGAAAAATTACATACAATCACTATACCAAAAATAATTAGTTGAAGCTGAAACACTTAAAAAGTAATAAATGATCATGAATCAGTGGAAAGGAAAGAAAATGTCAAAGGTTTAATGAAAACATTGGCAAAAAATTAGGTTCCAAGAATTGACAAAAATACCAATTGAGGTGCTTCAGTAAACAGAGATAGCTGTGAATGTGCTCATTGTTCTACACCAAGAAATTTGGAAGATATCAACCTGCTCAATTGACTGAAAGAAATCCATATTTGTTCCTAATTAAAAAAATTAACAGAATGTTCAATATAAATGATCCAACAGATGTTGAAATTACTAGACAATATAATTAATAGCACATGCAAGTAAAATCTAGCTGAAGATCATTCAAAAGAAGCTAGAACAGTACACCAACAGATAACAGCCAGAAATTCAGAATAAATTTAGAAAAACCTATGATACCATTACTGACATAGTATGGATCTTGGGAGAAAGCAAATAATACCAGAGAATGTATATTTATGTTTTGTTAACCATGTAAAAGCACTTGCCTGCATGGATCATAACAAATTATGGCTGACTTTGATAAAAATACGAATCCCAGAACAATTACTTGTGCTCATGAGAAATCTATACCTGATAGCAAAGCTTTTATTCAAACAAAGCAAAGACACACTGCATGGTTTAAAATCAGGAAATATGTACATCTGGTTTGTGTCCTTTACCATACCTATTTAGTCTGTGTACATAAGAAATCATTTGAAAAGCTGGACTACTTGAAGAAGAACGTAGTATCAGAATTGGAGAAAGACTCATTAAAAACCTACATATGCAGATGAATACAATTTGCTTGCTGAAAGTGAAGAAGACTTGTAACACTAGAGAGAATTAAAGACAGAAATCTTCAAAACGGGTTAAATCTTAATATCAAGAGAACAAAACTTATCACTGCTGGCCTAAGAAGAACTTGATTCAATGTATGCAGTCACTTGTCATTTTTTTTCTCCTATTCTTTGTAATGATCTTTTGCATTCTTCATGAGAGATATTTTTCATATCCTACTACAGCTTATCTTTGCAGTTACTTACTAGGTATCAGAGCACTGGACAATGACTAAAGATGACAAAAGCATCATTGATGCCTTTGAGTTGTGGTACTGGAGAAGAGTATTGAATGTGCCATGGGCTGCCAAGAGAACAAACAAGTTTGTCCTTAAGAGGATAAAATTAGTTGTTCTTTGCTGGTAAGTATTTTGAAGTTCCATCTCACATACTCTGGGAATGGGGCAAGGAAAGACAAGTCCTTGGAGAAGAAAACATGCATGGAATGGTGGAGGGACAGCACAGGAAAGGAAAACTCTGTATGAGATGGACTGACACAATCCTTTGGCTATTAGGGGTATGTGATTCGGAGAAAGTGAGATTGGTTCAGGACAGAGCAGGATTCAGAGCTATTGTGCATAGGATCATTCTGACTCACAGGTAAGACAGCACCTAACAACTACAAAAGTCCTTGGAGAATAAATTATGCTTGAGAAAGTGGTGAGTCAGCAAATGTGAGAAAATTCCTCTAAGAGATGCATTGACACAGTGACTGCAATAGTGGACTCAAGTGTGTGAGAGATGATGATGATGATGGCACTGGATTGGGCAGATTCACTGTGAATACAGTTTATGATGCATCTCAAGGGGTTATTTACCAATGACATTTACTATTTTTTTAGAATTTATATCAAAATAACAAGTATTTGATATCTTTAAGCAATTTTAGTGGTGTTCAGAAGGCATATCTTAATAAAAATGATATACCATAGATGGGAAGAAATTATTGAGAATTAAGAAATTAAAATGTGAGAAAAAAAGGTTCAATAATGTATACTACATTGAATCAGATGAGGGAGAAAACTGTTTAAAAAGAATATGTGATTAGGTATTTTTGTCATGACAGGAGTCAAGAGAGAAGGCTGCAAAGCGGATTGGACCTGGGGGGAGGGATTGTAAAACAATGAAAGAATTTTTCTTTTACTTTTCCAAGAGGGGAGTTTATTGGGGGGAGGTTTGGGAGGGACGAAAAATGCAACAATGAATGGATGGAAATTAAAAAAAAAAGAAATAAAAATGTGTAGATTGTATGTGAAAGAGGAAGGATGTAAAGATGAAAATTCTTAAAACCTAAACTTGTGAGATAAGTTTGAATTTATTATTAAAAATTATAAGCTTGGTCAAATTTTAAAAGTACTGAAATATAAAAAAAAAGGGAAGGAAGTAAAAAAATAAATATAATTCATCAATAATTATCTAATGATTAGAAGCTAAGATGAAAAATTCACCTGAAAGTGGGGTAGTTTTGGGGTGGCTACTTTGGGAATTGATAATGACATCAAATATATATTAAGTACTGAAATACCTCTTGTACTATCTATCCTGTTTATTTCATTTTCCAGAATATTACACTTTTATTTTCAGGCGCTGCTGTTTAGTAAAGGGTTTCTAATGAATATTTTTCTGATCTCAATTTTTATGTTTTAAAGGCACAGGATAGAGCAGGGTTTAGGGCTTTTGTACATAAGGTCGCTATGAGTCACAAGCAACTAGATGGCACATAACAACAGCAAGAAGAACAAAGTCACATATTAGTATGTCAACCAATTCTATGCTATGTTATGAGAAAAGTATAGAAAAGAACAAGGAACACATTTTGAATTGAAAAGAATAAATTTGTTGAGGTACTTGTTTTTGTACTTGTTACATGCTCAAATGTTCTCAGTAGAGTTTTTAGAATTGAAAGAAGAGACACAGTAAATCCATTCTGAAGAAGTCTGAAGAAAGCAAACCAATTGATTAAAATGACAAAAGAACATTTAGAATTGCAAATCATTAAGATTGTGATGAAAAGTTAAAAGTGAAATTCAACAACTTGGCACACACAAATATAAGTATATTTTCTTAAAAAATTATAATACAGTATCAGTATAGGGAGAAGAAAGGAATAAGAGGAATAGAAAAAATTCAACTTAGTGATTAAATTTGTGTTAAACTAATCATGATTTTGAGACTTACCATGGATCTTTCAAACTCATTTGTAGAAAGCAGTAGAAAGTAGAAATAAATTCCTGCACAATTTTCAAGAATCTAATCAGATAGTTTCTTTGAAAACTATGGTATGTTTGATGGTTCTATGGGGAATTTCACTGATGAAAAAAGACAATGTCTCTGTTGGTTCAACACCACCAAACTCTTGAAAATTCACTGGTGTGGCACCGAAGCATTGATTTCAACTCAACAGCTTTCAGTGAATGTGAATAAGTTATCCCAAAGATGTTAGTTGAGCTTCTATATATCTAGTTGTTTTTATTGTTGTTGTGAAATGTTCTTGAGTCACTTACATTCATAGGAACTCTATGTACAGTATAGTAGCTCTAAACTCTGCTCTATCCTGAGCCAGTCTCACTGACTCTGACACACCAACTCCCATTACCCCAGTTACCTTGTTAATTTATCTCATCCAGGGTCTTCCTCTCCTGCACTGTTGCTCTACCATTTCAGACATGAGGTCTTTCTCCAGGTACCTGTCTCTCCTGACCACATTTCCAAAGTATGTGAGATAGAGCTTCAAAATCTTTGCCTCCAAGGAGCAGCTTGGTTTTATCTTCTCCAGGATAAACCTCTTGTTCTCTTGACAGTCTATGCTCAATACTCTTCTTCAGCACCACAACTCAAATGAATCAATTCTTCATCTATCCTCTTTGGTCATTGTACAGCTCTCTGATACATGGCACATGATTACAAAGACCATGGCCTGAATCGGGCATGGGTTAATCTACAGACTGACATTGTTGCTCTACAGAAGTTTTGAGAGGTTTCTGACTATAGCTTTCCCCAAGAACAATTCATCTTTTTATTTCTTGACTGCTGGTGCATCTAAGCAAGCTGAAATTATTAACAATCTCAATTTGATTAGATTATGCTTTCTTTACCTTATACTGAACCTAGCAAAAGCTTCTAACAAATTTTTTCACATGAATCTGTATCATGTAAGAATAGTGATGATAACTGCATGGATAAATATAAAAATAATTTGTAATGGAAAATGTTATCATCACCATCATGTTGAAGTGATGTTTGGTGGTTTTTTTGTTTTTGGCTTTGTTTTTTTTATAATTAAATGTTTGTTTTAAAAAGTCTTCATTGTTCAATTGTTCTTGTGGCAAATAGAAAAAAATTGTCTAATTTATATTTTAACTAAGTTAACTGTTTTAAAAACTGATATCCAATTATCTTACTTTTTGTATTTTTTATAGTTCTATGCCCGAGAAGAACACAAGATAATCTATTGAGGCACCAGATTTGTAAGTATCAAATAAAATTGTGACATCAATTTCAATAGATATAAGTTTAACAAGAAGATACCATCCATCTTTTCCTCTTAAAGTTACTGGTACATACAAACTACCAGAGAAGTATTGCCTTTGAGTTAGAAGTACACTTCACTGAGGACTCTATCACTTTTCATATCAAGTTACCTCTAATCTTGAGGAAAATTAGAGTCCTAGAGCACTTAATTTTGTTCATGTAAGTCCTCAATATAGAATGAAATGCTATTGTCTGAACAGAACACCACCACCAAAAAAAACCCCACAATAGTGCATGATTTAAGATTAAGAAAGGTGTGTATTAGGGCTGTTTCCTTTTCCACTCCCCTTTAAGCTGTATTCTTAGCAAATAATTTAAAAAGCTGGACTACATGAAAATAATCTCATTTCCTTTTACTTGGATGCATGATCAACACCTATAGCAGCATGGGAATGTTGCTAGGAGGGACTATTCCTTAGAGAAGGACATGATGCTGGGAAAGATGGAGGGTTGGCAAAGGAGAAGACTCTCCACTAGATGGATTGGCAAGGTGACTGCTGAAATGGTCTCTTGTGTGTTAGGAAGTATGAAATGGTGCAGAATAGAACAGGGTTCAGATCTTTTGTTCATAGTCACTATGAGTTGTACTCAACTCGATGGCACCTAGCAATAACAACAACAACAATAGCAGCATGAGTCAAGAAATCAAAAGATGTATTGCTTTGGGGAAATCTGCTGTCTAGGACCTTTTTAATGTGGTAAAAAGAAGGATGTAATTGCAAAGACTACTCTTTGCCTCATCCAAACCATAATATTTTAATTGCTTTGTATGCATTTGAAAGTTCATCAGTGAATAAGAAGGACCAAAAGAATTGTTGCCTTTGAATTACGATAATAGTAAAGAGTATGAACTACCTGTGGACTGACAATAGAATAAATAAATCTATCCTGGGTGAAGTGCAGAGTGTTCTTCAGAGTCAAGAAAAGTGACACTTTGTCTCACATGCTTTGGGCGTGTTGTCAGGAGGAGTCAGTACTTTAATTAAGAAAAAAAAAAAAGACCACAAATTTGCTGGAGAAAAGTTGTCAGTGAAAGAGAAAGACTCAAAAAAATGAGTTGACCCAGTAAAATAACAATGGACTAGTGCAGATCAGAGATGGTGAAGAGGACGCATGGTGATGCAAAGTTCAACTAGTTGTTCATAGAATGGCTATAAGCCCCAGTGAACTGAAGAACATCTGACATTATTTAAAGATAAAATATCATGCCCTCTTCCTGGTAGTGTTTGTGTTTTTATGAAAATTAAAAATATTTTTCTTTCTAGTAATAGTAGAGTTGTTGTTGATAGGCACCATCAAGTCAGAACTAACTCATAGGGGACTTTGAGAGTCAGTAAATTACATAGGATGAGATTGCACGTCTTTCTACTGAAAGATGTTTGAACCACATACATATAGATTGACAGCACAATTCCTTAACTTTAAGCCACCAGAGTTCCCTAATAATAGAGTAATAACTTAAAACTTCAGTATTTACACAATTATTATGTCTGAACAAGGTTAGTACATTTTTTAGCAGTGAAAATCTTAATATATCGTCCTTACATTTTCATTTCACCTCAAGACACAAAACTCCATTTTTCACAGGGTAGTAAATCCATATCACTAAATCAAGAAATATTTTAACTAAAAAAATGACTACTGCAGTTTTATTCTTTTAACATACTATTATTTTGTGCATAAATAAAATGTTTTCTTTTTAATTTTTCCATTTAAAATATAGTTGCTAAATTGTATATTGTTGTGTTGTTACATCTCATTCAGTCCCCTGCAACTCATAGTGACCCTAAGCACAATAACTATACACTCTGTTTTATCCTTAGCCAGTTTCACTGTTTCCAACACACCTATACTCATTATCTTAGTTATTGTGTCAATCTATCTTCTCCAGGTATTCCTCTCTTGCACTGTCCCTCCACCCTTCCAAGCATGACATCCTTCTCCAAGAACTCGCTTCTCCTGGTAACATGGCCAAAGAATGTGATACAGAGCTTCAAAATCTTTGTCTCCTAGGAGCAACATGATTTTATCCTTTCCAGGACAAATCTGTTTGTTCTCTTGGCAGCTCATGGAATGTTCTATTCTTTTCTCTAGCACCACAACTAAAAAATATTGATTCTATTTCTGTCATCCTTAGTCATTGTCCAAGTCTCTGATGCATAACGAGTAATTCCAAAAACCATGGCCTGGATAAAATTTATCTTAATCTCTAGACTTACATCACTGTTTTTTAGCACCTTAGAAAAGTTCCTGATAGCAGATTTTCCCAATGACATTCTTCTTCTGATTTCCTGACTGCTGGTGCCATGTTGATTATGGAACCAAGCAAGTTGAAATTGTGAACATTCTCAATCTCTTCTCAATTTTAGTGCTACCAATTGGCTCAGTAATGAAAATCTTTGTTGCCTTGATTTTGAGCTTCAATCCATGTTGAAGACTGCACTTCTTGACTTCTTCAGCAAAAGCTTCAAGTCCTCCTCAGTTTCAACAATTAAAGTTGTGTTACCTGCACAAAAGCACATTGTTGTTGATGAGTCTTCCTCCATTCCTGATGCCACATTCCTGCTCAATAAAGCCCAGCTTCCCAAATGATTTGCTGCATATATATATTGAAAAGGTGTGAAAACAGGACATATTCCTGACACACTCTTTTCTTCATTTTGAGACATTTAGTGATTCCTTGGTCTCATTGTCTGGTTGGGTTTTGTTTGTTTGTGTATGTGTGTGCTGTCAGTTTGGAACCAACTCATTGCTAACTCTTCATTGAGTTTTCAAAAGCAGTTACATGCATGAAGAGAGAATACCCATTCTTCTCCTGTGGGTGAATTCTAACAACATACCTTTGGGGGAACAGTAAAATTATGGTTCATTTTGCTAATTTCTTGTTTTCCTCTTTATCTAAAACCCTAGTATTTTAATTCATTATAATTTTAATAATAATAAACAAGTAGCATAAAAGGTATTCATTTCTTTTTCTTCCCATATTATTCCATTTTCTCTGTTGAGATAACTGGTTTTAGAGTTCTAAATATCTTTTTTAAAACAACATTTTTTTCCATTTACATAAAATATTTATGTTTAAGTATGTTTTTAACATGGTAAATAGCATTGCTTAGATGATTTTGAATTTTTTCTGCAATATAGAAATATTTTGTTATAATATTAATTCACTTATCTTTAATTTCTAGACATTTAAATTTATCCCACAACTGAATGATATTTATTTATTGTCACTTTACTATTACAGGTAATGCTGCAATAAATATCATTATACATGTTTCAATTCCAAATTATTAATGTATTTCTAGGCTAGACAGTTAGATTAATAAATAATGTGGGAAGTAAGAATTAGAGAAATTAAGTTTATTGTCTAAAGTCATTCATGACAAAGTGGCAGATAGATGTACAACACATAAAAGACATGTATTTGAATTAAATTTTCAAATAGTTAATCATTTCAACATAAAGTTACTTACTGCTATTTCTTTGTTCATTCTATTTCACTTTCTCCCCAGTGATACATACTCCTCGCATGAAGTTGGCAGCAATGCATATAAACCATTAAGTTTATATGTAAATTTCTAAGGAGGATTTTGCTCACCTTCTCTAGTAGAAGGATCTGTGGATTAAGAAAAAAACAACAACAGAGGAGTGCAATTGTTGTACAGCTGGCCTTTGTGTAGTGGCTCAATCCTCTATGGACTAAGCAACCAGAACTCCTGGTGCTACATTGTTGTTTTGTTTAGCACCTTTGCAGTTAGAACTGACTCATAACAGACTCTTCAGCTGATATTCAGAGGTAATATATCGCATGAGAGGAGATAGCCCATCTTTCTCTCATGGAGCAGCTGGTGGATTTGAGTGACACACCTTTGGGTTGGCGATATAATTTCTTACCAATAAGCCACTGATGAGCAGCACCCAGATGTATGCTAGGAGCCAGGCTGGGAAACCAAAAGCACCATCATGCCCAAGGAACACTCAGCAATAAGAAACAGGCAAGATTAGAGGGTGAACCACCATATTAGTGGTTAGTTAGAAGCCTTATTAACAAATTCAAGCCTCAATTTCCAACACTTAAAGATGCTATGGACAAAATCTTAAATGGAAGTACTGCATGGAATCTTGTAATAAAGAATTGACTGGCACAGGGTCATTTCAAGAAGCAGCCTATAATTAAGAACCAATGGTAATAAAGGAAAAAAGTTCAAGCTAGACTGAAGCACTTGGCAAAAATAAGACCTCAGGAGCTGATGAAAGATCAATTGACATATCTTAATAAACAGACGATATGCTGGGTGTACACACCAGATTATGCCAAGAAACCTGGAAGACAACTATCTGACCAACTGACTGTTGTTTGTTTTGTTGTGGTTAGGTGCTGTCAAGTCAAGTACAAACCATTCATTACAACCTTATGAACAAATGATTTCCTGACTACTGGTACCAAGGCCCTCAGGCCTGATGTGAAGGCTGATTTGCTATTAGAATTACAACTAAATTGTCAGTTTGTTGTGTTTGAGGAGAATATTGTTCTAATTGGCATAGCACTTCTCTGTCTGTTCGCTCAACTGAGAACTTGTGGGTTGCTGTGATACAGAATGATAGACCAATAGTGTGGAAAATGCTACAAGAGTTACCCAAAGTGGGTAAGTTCTAGGAGAGTGCTCAGATTAATACAGACAAGGAAACAGGCTTGGCCTCCACTTCTTAAATAACAGGCTCTGAAAATCCTAAGAACAGTAGAGGAGTTGACTTCAAGCTACCCATATATATTGCTATTTCCAAAAGTGGTGATCCAACAAACAAATTGTGGGAATTATCAAACAGTATCAATAATACCACATGCAAGCAAAATGTTACTGAAGATTATCCATAATCAACTAGAATAGTAAATAGACAGAGAACTGTCTGAAATACAAGCTGGTTTTAGAAGAGGTTATGACACTAGGGATATCATAGCTGATTTCAGATATATCTTGGCTGAATCAGATGAGTACCAGAAGGATTTCTATTTGTGAGGGTTTTTTTGACTATGCAAAGGAATTTGACTACGTGGATCACAGCACATTGTGGCTAACATTGAAAATAAGGGATCTCAGAAGACTTGATTTTGCTAATTTGACACCTATACCTATACTAAGAAGCTGTTGCCCAGAGAAAGGGAACAACGTATGATTCAAAATCAAGAAAAGAGTGTTTCAAGGAATGTATCCTTTTCCAATAACTTTTCAATCTATATGCTGAACAGACAATTTGAGAGGTGGGACTTTATGAAAAAGAATATGGCATAAGAATTGGATGAAAAGCCATCAACAACCAGCATTACACAGATGACAGATATAACCTTGCTTTCCAAAATTTAGAAGGACTTGAAACATTTACTGCAAAAGATCAAAGATTGTTGCCTTCCATACGGATTGCAACTCACCATAAAGAAAACAATGATTGTCACCAATGGGCCAATAGCCAGCATCATGATAGATGGAGAAAAGATTGATGTTGTTAATGATTTCATCTTATTCAAGTACTCAATAAACAATATTGTCACCAGAGTCAGGAAATCAAATGAGTTACATTGTGAAAATCTGTTATCAAGGATCTCTCTAGAGTGAGAAACAGCAATGATTCTAGTCTAGAGGTTAAGATGCCTTGAAAGGTAGAGAATTAGCACAAAAGATGAAGACCCTGGATGAGCTGTATTGACACAATGGCTGTGTCATTGGGGTTTGGTGTGTCAGAGACAATGAGGATAGCTTAGGATAGAGCAAGATTCAGAGCCATTGGTCATAGAGTCACTGTGAGACATACTCAACTTCACAGCACTTAACAACAACAAGCCTAATGATGCATTACTGATTATATACATACAATAGTGTTGTAATGTATCATCTTTTCCCAGCAGTTGGTTTTCAGTTGTATACCTTTGGAATGGAAAAATAATTTCTTTCCACTAAGCCACCAGAGTTCCCTGGTTATTGTTGCTGTTTCTGTGTATCATCGAGTAGGAACCAACGCATAGCTGATTGTCCGGTGGCTTTACAGAGCAGATCACCCATCTTCCTCCAGCAGAGCAGTTGGCAGATTTGAACCTTGTGCCTTTTGATTGGCAGTGAAGCTCCTTATTATTAGGCCACCAGAGATCTGGTTATATGTTGATGATTGTATATAATGATGATGGTGTTGTTATATACTATTGAGTACAGTTCAGACACAGCTGACCCTTCAACAGAGGTAATAATTCACAGGGGAGAAGATTGCCCATCATTCCTCTGCAGAGCAGTGTGAGTAGACTCAATCTTGTATCTTTTGGATTGCAACACAGTATTTTCCCACACTTAGTATGTTTTTTTTTTAAAAACAATTTTCTTTGAATAGATCCCTGTGCTTCTAGTTATATTTACTCCCAAATATTTTATCTTGTGATTAGCTATTGTGAAAGGTATTGTTTTTCTTAGCTCCAGCTCTGTATTCTCTTTGTCACTGTAGAGAAATCCAGCTGATTTTTGTATGTTGATCTTGTGTCCTGCTACTTTGCTGAATTGGTCAACTACGTCCAATAGTTTTCTTGCTGAGTCTTAAGGGTTTTCTAGGTATACTATCATATCATCTGCATAGAGAGATAATTTTGCCTCCTCTTTGCCAACTTGGATACCTCTTATTTCCTTCTCTTGCCTTATTGCTCTCGCTAAGACTTTCAATACAATTTTGAATAAGAGAGGTGAGAGTGGGCATCCTTACCTAGTTCCTGTTCTTAAAGGGAATGCCTTTAACCTCTCTTTGTTGAAAACAATGTTGGCTCTGTGTGTCAACAATTCAGAGAAAGTAACAATATATGGAATCATTGCAAAGATTAGCCAATGTAACTAATTACATAAAGAAAAATTTTCTCCTGCATAAATTTAACATAAATGAAACTTGAATTTTTACATTTCCCTTAGCAATTTATTTGTTAATATACTTTAGATAAATGGTAATGTCTATCACCAGAAAATTTCTACCTTGCAAATATGATTAAGACCTCAGATGAGATGAATTGATATAGTAACTCGGGCAGGCCTCAGAAATGTATGTATGGTCACTAAGAGTCAAAGGCGATTCAACGACACATAACAACAAATACAATTTTAATATCTGTTTTATAATAATAGTAATAATAATAATAAAGCAATAACAATAACAACATATATTTACCTAACACTTACTATGCCCTAAAACTGGTTCATTTGGTTTTCAAAGCATCTATAGGAAGTATTCTTATTTTTTCCTATTTTTCTTGATTAATGGGTTAGATTTTTACATTTAATGCAAGTGTCACATGATAAATAAAGATTTGAACACAGATAATCTGCCTCAGGATCTGTCCCTTTAATCATCCAGCAGAAAATTTCATAGTCTGGATTTTCTTCTTTTTTTATTTTATTTAATTTTTTTAATTACTCTGATTTATTTACAAAGTTTGAATACATTATTTTTCACAAAAGATTTTTCCCATTTAGTCTGGGTTTTCTTGAGGATGAAATTTTATGTATACTTAAGTGCTAAAAATTATTGAGGTATACCAAATTTTTTTGAGTGTTTCTTTTTCATATTTGTACTTGACCTTTGCCAATTTCATAAAGACATTATGGGAACAAATAAAATTTTAAAATTAATGATTATTAATAAAGCAGTGTTTAGTGATGTGATACAGTTTAAAAAAAAGACCAAATAAAAACAAACAAAAAAACCCCCAAAACCCACGAACCAAAACATTTTGAGTGGAACGATCCCAGTATAATTACCTTGCAAAGAAACTAGACATTAGAAAATGAGAAATATTCATGAGCTATGATGCCATCAAGTAATAAAAACCAGGTTAGAGAGGCACGTTATTGTTTTACTGTGTTTAATTTACGCATGGAATTGCACGTAGCCACCTGCATACTGAAAATATTATAATGCTCTAATTTGAAAAAAAAAAGTATCAGAATCTATAAAACTGTGCTTTGTCAGAACAAAACCTTGTGAATTTACTGCTGTAATCTTCAAAATGCTTATGTATAATAGAGTGTTGAAAATTATATAAACACTAACAGATGATCATTGTGTCAAGATTTTACTGCTGAATGGAAAGTAAACTATTAACCAAGTTTTATTACAAACAATATAGCACCTTTTCTAAATTCCTGGCAAGAAGCGGGGAGGGAGCCTTTAGTAAGAGAGTCTATTATGTTTATAATGACTGTGATGGTAATCTTGCTCCTTTAACTGTGGATAGTACAATTATCTTAGCATCCGGAAAACATAAGCAGCCTATTGTTTTGAATCTTAAAAAACAGCATTGTGTACTGGGCTAAGCGAGTACAGTTAAATGATTCAAGAAGTCAAGGTCAAGAAAATATATCCAAAAAGTTGAGGTGCTAGTCACTTCTCAAGGCATTGTGTAATTTTTATTCAATCAGCTGATCTGTTGCCTGCTTCTACTGACACATAATTTAAAAACTATGCATAACGCTATTTATTGACCAATCTTCGTATCTTCCTGTGTGCTAGCTTCCCAAAACTCCCTTTAAAAGAGAAAGCCCAAAATACATTAAGATTTTTTATAGAAAAACAACTCTATATCAAGAAGCGTTTATAAAAATATTCTCTGTTACCTTCGCAGAATGAGGATACATTGTCTAGAAGGACTCTTGATAATTTTGCTCTTGAGACTTAATACAAACTGTCTCTTTTCACCCCACAGTAACATCATAATAAATGACTACTCAACTAGTTGCAAGTGAATAGTAGTAGTAGTAGTAGTAGTAGTAGTAGTAAACAACCTTCCATAAAAGAATATTATATTAATATATCTCACGGTTTTATTGACACTCGTTTTAAATTTTTTCTATCATAGGAGGAAGAATGTGGGAGAAGGATGAGCAATCTTCTCTGGTGTGATTAACTGCTTCTGAAAACCCACTGGAGGGTCAGCTATGGGTTGTTTTTTACTCGATGGCACAAGGCAACACAATATAGCAGTGAATACTGCTGAAATTTGGATGTGCTACTTAATGGAATTTTAGTTTCATTTGCATTCTGAATAAACATAGAAAACCCTTCTGGAAAATGTTCCAAAATCCTACAAACCTTTGTTGAACATATGCAACAATAACAACAATTATAATCCAGAAAATGTTATTTGTATACATAAATTACATTAAAATTAAACTTTCTGTGACCAGAAGCTGCACTGCAATCCTAAAGGAATGCAGTTTGAGGTCACCAACTGCTCCATGGGAGAGAGATGGGCAATCTCCTTCAGTATGATTAACGGCCTCTGAAAACCCACTGAAGAATCAGCTATGGGTGGTTTCCAATTCTATAGTGCAACAACCACAACGCTAATATAAACATATCAGATTAAGCAACAATTAATGTGTTATTTTTCAAATTGTTTAGTTTCTTTTTCCAGTAGCAGTGAGCAAATTCAATATTTAATTTTTTTATTAAATAGCTGTTCTGATTTAATGCAAAAACATATTATGTACTTAGTACATTTTTCATTTATCTCCATCTTTTGTCTGAATAAGTAGGTTGTCATTAGGTTTTTATTCATTCATTATTTTAAACAGCAAGGATGTATTAAGTTATACAAGTTTTTAGGTATTTTGTTCATAGGGTCTCTATGAGTCTACAACTCAACTGCACTTAACAACAATAACAACGACAACGTAGAGAAAACTCCGTTGACCTAGTGGACAGAAAGTTATGCTACTAAGTGTAAGGTGGGTGATTTTAATCTGTGGCCCTCAGGCCTACTTTAAATTGTGGGGTTTTTTTTTGTTAAACATTCTTCTAAGTGCTATAGCACTGGTCTGTGCAGGGCTGTACAGAGGTAACTCCTGGTTGCTGTGATGCTAAACACTGTCACACTGATGTATCAAATGTGATAATGGTTATCCATGGTGAACAGAGTTTGGTAAAGCTTCCCGATTAAAACAAGCTTAGAAAAAGGAATGTCATCCACTTCTGAAAAGTCTTACCTCCAGAAACTCTATGAACATGGAGAAATGACCAAAATTATACAAGTATTCATGTCTTTCCTTCATAGGGTCATTATTAGTCATCTACGACTCAATGACACTTAACAACAAACAACGACAAGAATTTATTGAGCAATTTTTCAAATTATTCTTTCTAAACTTGTGTGTTGTTTCCTTAGAGCCAAAGTTTAGTGAGTCTACAAGTATAAATTAAAATTCATGCTTCTAGAAATCTTATAATAATACTAGTGTACATTATTATATATAATATTACCAAAAAACCCCAAAACAAAACCAAGACCCCAGGAGTTGATGACATACCAATTGTTCTATCTTCATATTTTTTTCAATCTATATACAAAACTGATTATCTGGGAGTCTGGGCTCTGTGATGAGAAGTGTGGCATCAGGATTTGAGGAAGACTCATCAACAATCTGCATTATGCACATGACACAACCCTGCTTGCTGAAGCTGAGAAGTGCTTGCTGCAGAAGGTCAAGGACTGCAACCTTCAATATGAATTGAAGATAAACATCAAGAAAATACAGGTTCTCAACAGGGGGCAAATTAGAAGCATTATGATATATGATGAAGAATATTTATATTGCTAACAGCTTTTGCTTCCTTGGTTCCGCAATCAACACCTTGGTATCAACAGCGAGGAAATTAAAAGATGAACTGCATTGACACATGTTGCTGTTGTTGTTATGTGCCGACGAGTCTTTTCCGACTCATAGCGACTCTATGCACAACAGCCCTAAACCCTGCTCTATCCTGCGCCAACCGCACCGCCTCTGACACACCCATCCC
>NW_006399955.1:1889747-1893718 GCF_000299155.1 Elephantulus edwardii
TTTTCTTTTGACCAGTGTCTCTTAAGTTTAGTTGTACTGTCTCCAAGGGAAGTTGACGTGTCCTGTAGAACTCCTGTGTAGATTATGTTTTCCTTTCTGGCCCGAAGGCCGCAGGTTTTCTGTGTACCTGAAAGATGCCTCTTTGCTGTTATCCGAGGTGACCTTGCTCAATGATGCCTCCTGCCCTCCCTCTCTAGCCGGGTTTCGCTGGGTCTGACCTGGAAGACGCCTCCTTTTGCTGTTATCCGAGGTGACCTTGCCCAGTGACGCCTTTGACACATAGGGACCCAAAAGCCTGCTCTATCCTATGTCAATCTTATTTTCTCTGACACACCTACCCCCATTGCCCCAGTCACTGAATCAGTCTATTTCAAGGGTCTTCCTCTCTTGTACTGTCCTTTCACTCTTCCAAGCATGACGTCCCTCTCCAAGGACTAATCCCTCCTTGCAACATGTCCAAAGTATGTCACGAGAAGCTTCAAAATCCTTGCCTCCAAGGAGCAGACTGGCCTCACCATCTCTAGAGTGAACTTGTTTGTTCTCCTAGTCCATAATATATTTAATACTCTTCTCCAGCCTCACAGCTCAAAGGCATCAATTCTACTTTCATCCATCATCCCTATATCTACCGAAAAAGGTGGTGTCTGAACAAAACAAAGAATACTGAAAGGTTCAAAAACAAGCAATGTGTGCATCAGTGTTGTATATTTGTTCATACATATCCAAACATTTTGCTATGCAAACAAATACTATATATTGGTATATATGAAGAAGAATATAGCCTCAAGATTTGAGGAAGATTTATCAATAATCTAAATTATATGCAAATAGTATAGCCAAATTTGTTGACCATGAACTGCTTGAACTATTTGTCTCGGAAGATTAAATACTATAGCCTTCACTATGGATTACATATCAACATTAAGAACATAAAATCTTGACCAACCACTGTACTGATAGGCAATATCACAATAGATCGTGAAAATAATGAAATTGTAACTGATTTAATTTTACGTGGATGCATAAGCAGTACTCATAGGAATAGTAGTTAACAAATAAAAATATATATTGCATTATGAAAATTTACTGCAAAGAATCTCTACAAAGAGTTAAAGATTAATATGTTGATAGTTGTAGAGGGGCTTCAGGCCTTTTGTTCATAGGGTCATTCATAGGTTGACTTGAAGGCAATTAACAACTACAACATCTCTCCTCCAAGTTATGGCCTTTTCAATTGCTTGCTATCAATCTGAAAGTTAAACAGTGAATGAAGATGAGAGAGAAAAAAAATAATGCCCTTGAATTATGGTGTTGTATACTAGTACTGAATTCCACAGACTATAGGAAAACAAAAACAAGTCTTAGAGGGAGTGTAAACTGGGTATTAGAGGTGAGAGTGGGGAAACTGTCCCACATATTTGGGACATGTTGTCTAAGGGGCCAATATTTGAAAAAAACAAAAAACCATCATGTTGGAAAAGATAGAAGATCAGAGAAAGAGAGGAAGACTCTCATTAAGATTTTTAGCACATTTAATGTGCCAATCTTTGTTTCATTCATTACACAAACACATTTGACTGTGTGGATCATAACAAACTGTGGCTAACTCTGAGAAAAATGGGGATCCCAGAACATTTGATTGTGCTAATGTGAAACATATATTTGGACCAGGAGTCAGTCGTCAGAATAGAGTGGGGAAACACTGCAGGGTTCAAAATTGGGAAGGGTGTATGCCAAGGATGCATCCTATCTCCATACCTTTTCAACATGTATGCAGAACAGATTATCTGGGAGGCTGGGCTCTATGAGGAGAAATGTGGCATCAGGATTAGAGAAAGAATCATCAAAAATCTGCATTATGCAGATGATACAACCCTGCTTGCTTGAAACTGAGGAGGACCTAAAGCATTTGCTGTGGAAGGTTAGGGACTGCAGTCTTCAGTATGGATTGAGACTCATTATCAAGAAAACCAAGATTCTCACCACTGGGCCGATTGGCAGCATCAGGATGGATGGTGAAGAGATTGAGATTGTTCACACTTTTGGTTTGCTTGGCTCCACAGTTAAAACTCTTGGCACCAGCAGTCAGGAAGTTAAAAGACATGTTGTGATGGGAAAGTCTGTGGTTAGAGACCTCTCTAAAGTGCTGATGTGTAACGATGTCAGTCTGGACACTAAGGTGTGACTGATAAATGCCATGTTCTTTGCAATTACTTGTCATGCATCAGAAAGCTGGACAATGGCTAGATATGATAGAGGGATAATTGATTCCTATGAGTTGTAGCACTGGAGAAGAGTATCAAATACACGATGGGCTGCTAAGAAAACGAACAGGTTTGAGAGGGTGATTCTGAAGCTTCATCTGACATACTTTGGGCATGTTGCAAGGAGGGACCAATCCTTGGAGAGGGACCTCATGCTTGGGAGGGTGGAGGGACAGCCCAGGAAAGGAAGACCCTCAATAAGATGGATTGATTCAGTGACTGGGGTAATGGAGGTAGGTGTGTCGGTCATGGTGAGATTGGCACAGGATAGGGCAGAATTTAGGACTTTTGTACAAAGGGTCCCTATGAGTCGCAGGCGACTCAACGGCACATAACAACAACAACATCAACCATGTGCCTCAAGCATATCGGAGACAGTGAGAATGACCCAGAATAGGACAAGGTTCAAATCTGTTGTTCATGGCTTCCTTATGAATTATAATCAACTCAATGACACTTAATAATATATGCATTTAGAATTATCTTAGTGTAAATATTCTGTAATCTCTCAGTGACTGTTTTTTTTAACTTTTTTAAGAGCTCTGATGTCATAGTGTAGATAGTGGTCTTTTATTAAACAATGCATCTACAGTACTCTCTCGGGCTGTTGAAAATAACCAGTGACTCCATGATTAGTAATCTTTCCATAAACATTTATATTTTCAGAAATTTTATGGAAAGTCTCCATGAGTTGGAAATGACTCAATTGTAGTAAGTGAATATGATACTTAGAGCCAATTAAATTAACTGGCATCCAGTTGAAATCACCCTCCAGTGGATATTGTTTTTGCTATGTGTCATTGAGCCACCTTCAGTTTATAGTGACCATAGGTACAATAGCTCCAAACCCTGGCCTATAATGAGCCCGTCAAACCTATTCTGACACACCTATTGCTATTACCCCAATTACTTTGTCAATCCATCTCATCTGGATCTTCCTCTCTTGTGCTGTCTCTCCATCCTTCCAAGCATGAAGTCCTTCTCCAATGACTGGTCTTTTCCTGGCAACATGCCCAAAGTATATGAGATGAATCTTCAAAATTCTAGCCTCCAAGGATAAATGAGGTTTCACCCTCTCCAGAACAAACCTGTTTGCTCCCCTGGCCATCTGTGGAATATTCAAAACCCTTCTCTACCACTACAACTCAAAGACATCGATTATGCTTCTGTCATTCTTAGTCATGGTCTAGTTCTCTGGGACATAGTAAGTAATTGTGGAGACTGTGGCTTGGTTCAGGTGCCTATTAGTCGCTAGGCTGACATCAATACTCTTTAGGATTTCTGAGAGGTGCCTAACAACAGACTTCCCCCCAAAAATTAATCTTTTGATTTCTTGACTACTAATGCCAAGAACATTGAGTGTGGAGCTGAGCAAGCTGAAATTGTTAACAATCTCAAACTCTTCTCCATCTAGCATGGTGATGCCAATTGGCTTATTGTTGTTGTTGTTGTTATGTGCCGTGGAGTCACCGGCGACTCACAGCGACCCTATGTGCAACAATCCTAAACACCGTTCTGTCCTGTGCCAATCGCACCATCTATGACACTCCCATCCCAATTATCCCAGTCACTGAATCAATCCACCACATAGAGGGCCTTCCTCTCCTGCGCCAGGCTCCACCCTCCCAAGCATGATGTCCCTCTCCAAGGACCAGTCTCTCCTCACAACATGTCCAAAGTATGTTAGACGGAGCCTCAAAATCCTTG
>NW_006399955.1:1895871-1898619 GCF_000299155.1 Elephantulus edwardii
ACATGGAATGTGAGAACCATGAATGTAGGAAAATTAGTATTGTTAAGGAAGAAATGGAACACATAAATATTGACATACTAGGCATAGGTGAGATGAGATGGACTGGCATGGGACATTTTGAGTTGGATGACCATATTTTATATTACTCTGGAGATGAAAAGGTGAGGAAAAATGGAGTTGCTTTCATAGTTAAAAGTCATTGCTAGATCCATCTTGAAGTACAATATTGTCTCTAATATCTATACCAATTGGCTTAGTGGTGAAAATCTTTTGTCTTCCTGATGTTAAACTTAAGTCCATATTGAAGACTACAGTCCTTGACCTTCTGCAGCAGATGCTTCAGTTCCTCCTCAATTTTTCCAAGAAAGGTTGTGTTATTTGCATATTCCATGATGTTGATGACAGCTTCCTGAATGATCTGCTCTGCATATAGATTGAAAAGGTATGGAGACAGAATGCATCCCTGACACATTCTTTTCCTGACCGCTCTGTTCTGAGGACCACTTCCTGGTCCAAGTACAGGTTTCACATGCACCAAAAAAGTTCCGAGATTCTCATTCTTCTAAAGGTTAGCCACAACATGTTTGTCACCCACACAGTCAGATGCCTTTACCTAATGAATGAAACACAGATAGGCATGTTTATTTTGAAATAATCATAGTCACAGGAAATTGTAAAAATAGCACAGAATCTTACTTGTCCTTCATCGAGCCTCCTGTAATGGTGACATCTTCTACTGCTAGTGTAGTATCAAGTCAAAAAAAGTTGACATTAGTGCAATATTGAAAACTAAAAACACCCAAAAACCAAAGAAAAAAACCAACCAAAATACAAGGCCCCAGGAATTGACAGCATACCAATTGATGTGGATGTGATCACCAAGTTGTGCCAAGAAATCTGGAGGAAAATCACCTTCCCAATTGACTGGAGGAGATCTATATTTTTCTCCCATTTCAAAGAAAGTTGACCTGACAGATTGTAGAAATTAAAGAACAATATTATTAATATCACATGCAAGCAAGGTTCTGCTGAAAAAAAAATATAAAAAAACCCGACTGGATGAGGATGTGCAGAGGGAGGGAGATTAATCATGGGGTCGTACAATTTGATGGGTGGAGGGGTGAGGTAAATTGAAAAAAAAAAACTTGTTATTGTAAACAATATATTCGATTTTTTAAAAAAATAATCTAGTAGAAAAATTTAAAAAATAATCCTCAAATATATATCTTCCTTACCCCCCCAAAAACCCAAAACATATACAAACAAACAAAACTTGAAACAAAATTAAAAATGTCTGGAACAGTACATCAACAGAAAACAACCAGATGTGCAGGATGGGTTTAGAAGAGGTTATAGCACTAGGGTATATTACAGCTAAGGTTAGCTGCATCTTTGGTGACAGCAGAAAGTATCAGAGAAATGTCTATCTGTGGTTCCGTTACTATGTTTCTTTGATTGTGTAGATCACAACAAACTGGGGCTAAGTCAAAGAAGAATTGGAATCCCAGAACATTTGATTGTGCTTATGTGAAATTTATACATACTTGGACCAGGAGGCAGTCATCAGAACAGAGCAAGGAAACACTACCTGGTTCAAAACTGGGAAGGATGTAAGCCAGGGATGTGTCCTATTTCCATACTTTTTCAATCTGTATGAAGAACAGATCATCCAGGAGGCTGGGTTCTGTGAGAAAGAAGTGAGGCATCAGGATTGGAGCAAGACTTATCAATAACCTGCGACAGATGACATAAACTGCTTGCTGATATTGAAAAGAACATGTAGAGCTTGCTGCAGAAGGTCAAGTACTTCAGCCAAAGATTCTCACTGCTGAGTCAATTGGCAGCATCATTATAGATGAAGAGATTGATATTGTTAACAATCTTTGCTTGGCTCTAAATCAACACTCTTGGTATCAGCAGCCAGGAAATGAAAAGATGAATTACATTGCGAATGTCTGCTGTCAGGGACCTCTCCAAAGTACTGAAGAACAATGATGTCAGTTTGGAGACCAAAGTGCCCCTGATCTAAGTGATAGTCTTTGTAATTACTTGTGATAAGTTAGAAAGTTGGACAATGACTACATATGAAAGAAAGATGACTTTGAGCTGGGATGCTGGACAAGAGTATGGTATATACTATAGACTTCCAGGAAGATAAAGAAGTTCATCCAGGATAAAACAAGGCTGTTCCTTGGAGGCAAGGGTTCTGAGGCTTCCTGTGATATACTTTGGACATGTTGCAAGGAGGAACCTGTTCTTAGAAAGGGACATCGTGTTTGGAAGGGTGGAGGGTCAGGCTAAGAGAGAAAGACTCTCAATGAGATTGACTGATTCCGTCACTGGGATAATGATGGTACCTTCGTCAGAGAGAATAAGGTTGGTCCCGGATAGAACATGCTTCAGCACTATTGTACACACTGTCACTATGAGTCGCAAGTGAGGTGATAACACATAGCAACAATAATCTTATTGGACTGTGTGATCAGACATCACCTGAAATGTCATTCTGTAATTAACAATCAGAAGTTTGTTGGCATAGACTATAGAAAGTAGTGCTACTAATTCAAATATGAAAACTTTTTGTGTTATTTGAGCCCACCATTGACACTATAGGAGAAAGATGAATAATCTCCTCCTGTGTGATTTAGAACTCTGAAAGCTTGCTGAAGGTTGAGCTATCAATTGGTTCTGACTCAACGGTAATGATATTGAGTTTCTATTTTGGCTGTTGTTGTTGTTGTTGTTGTT
>NW_006399955.1:1899907-1901521 GCF_000299155.1 Elephantulus edwardii
TGAAATAACATATGAACAAGAGCCTATGGTGATGAAGGAGGAAGTTCAAGTTGCTCTAAAGGAATTGGCAAAAAAACAAGACTCCAGGAGTCGAGAGCATACCAATTGATTTATTTCAACAAACAGACGCTGCCCTGAATGTGCTCACTAAGTTGTGCCAGAAAATCTTGAGGACAGCCAGCTGGCCAACTGACTGGAAGAGATTGATATTTGTTCCCATTCCAAAGAAAGGTGACCCAACTGAGTGTGGAAATTATAGAACAATATCATTGATATCACATGCAAGCAGGATTCTGCTGAAAATTATCCAAAAACATTTGGAACAATATGTCAACAGAGAACTGCAAGATGTGCAGGCTGGATTTAGAAGAGGTCGTGGTACCAGGGATATTATAGCTAATGTAGGATGGATCTTGGCAAAAAGCAGAGAATACCAGAAGAATGTCTATCTGTGCTTTCATTGACTATGCAAAGGCTTCTAACTGTGTGTATCACAATAAGCTATGGCTGACTCTGAGAAGAATAGGAATTCCAGAACATTTGTCTGTGCTAATGTGAAACCTCTACTTGTACCAAGAGGCAGTCATCAGAACAGAGCAGGGAGACAGTGGATGGTTCAAAATCAAGAAAGGGTTCCATCAGGGATGTATTTTGTCTCCATACTTTTTCAATCTCTAAGGAGAATATATCATCTGAGACACTGGGCTGTATGAGGAGGAATGTGACATCAAGATTAGTGGAAGAATCATCAACAACCTGCATTATGCAGATGACACAACCCAGCTTGCTGAAACTGAGGAGGACCTGAAGCGCTTGCTGCAGAAAGTCAAGGTCTGCAGTCTTCAATATGGATTGAAGCTCAACATCAAGAAAACAAAGATTCTCACCAATGGACCAATTGGCAACATCAGAATGGATGGTGAAGAGATCGAGATAGTTAACAGTTTTATTTTGGTATGTAGTTATATTTAAATATAGGATTCTAACTAATTTCCCTTTGTGAACAATGGAATTTTAAAGATTCCATAGATTTTTATAACTCTGTTATAAGTTGTCAGACCTAAACAATAGTGAGTAAACTGTTGGGAAATAGATCATAATACAACATGGCAGGGATATATTTCTTTACTTTTTAGGAATTTACCGATTATTATTAAATTGTGAGAATTTTTTTAAAAAAGGAAAACTTAATTTTATTCACCAGAAATCACATTTTCCCCCTTTTAGCATAGAAAGGACTATACCATTTATAGAAGAAACTTTAATATGGTCAGCTTTTGATGTTTATTACATAGTCAACAATTTTATCAAATAGTGAACTTTAAATGAACGGTTTTAAGAAGTGCCTCAAAGCTATACCTTCATCTTGAGAAGAAATTAAAGAAACAGCTATATTATTATTCCAGAAACCTGTATATTCTAAACATAACAAATTATTTTCTTCAAACAGATATGCTTTCCAAAATTACAATACTTTTGATGAATTATGTAACATTTTAGAGCAGTTCTTTCACTCTAGTATAAACTTCATTACAGAAAAGCTAGGAACAACACTAGAAGTCCTAATCCACAACATAAACAGTCTTCCCAGTATCCTGGAAAAGCTACAACCAG
>NW_006399955.1:1906226-1911070 GCF_000299155.1 Elephantulus edwardii
TTTTTTTTTACTATGAAAGCAACTCCATTTTTCTCACCTTTTCGTCTCCAGAATAATATATCATATGATCATCTGATTCAAAATGTCCCATGCCATTCCATCTCATCTCTCTAATGCCTAGTATGTCAATATTTATGCGTTCTGTTTCTTCCTTTACAATTTCTAATTTTCCTAAATTCGTGGTTCTCACATTCCATGTTCCAATCACTAGTGTCTGCTCACCAACATTCCTTTTCCTTTGTATTTCCATGCTTGACAGTTCTACCTAGGTTGCCCTTTCTGTTCGTCTACGTGTCTTGTGTTGTACATAGGGTTTTCTGAGGCCTGCCATTTCAGAAGTGGATGGCCAATCCTTCTTCCTAGTCTGTCTTAATCTGAATGTTCACATTTAGAGGAGTATCTGACAGACAGCAATTTGTGGAGTAGTGAAAGATAAATCCCTCATTTTAGAGTTGACCATTAGTTACAGTGTAGTCCCTACCCTTAGCCCAGTGCCTTGACCCACTTATTTCCCAGCTCCACCCTCCAGCATGATACCACTTCACTTCTACCAAATGCCTTCAGAATTAATTAATCTCTCATTGTCTGACCCATGACCTGACAGCTTGTCAGAGATATTTTTTTTTTCTGTGTCCACTGTCTCTTAAGTTTATTTGTACTGTCTCCGAAGGGATGGTGATGTGTCCTGTAGAACTCCTGTATAGATTGTGTTTTTCTTCTTGGCCCTCGGGCCCAACTGGGTTAGGCCCCGCCTTGGGGCTTGTTACCTGGAGGCATGTCAGAAGCTATTGTGGGAGTCCTCTGTGTTGCCTGGTCTCGGCTTGAGCCCACACCTCTTCTGGCTCCTGCTTCTGCCGGTTGCGGCAGGTCCCTTACTTATGAATAAAGTATTACAAAATTAATCTAGTTCCATCATGAAAAATATTTCTACAGTAGCAAAATCCATATTCTATATTTGAGAATATATTATTACATGTTATTGGATCTGAACCAACTTATAGATCATCGTCCAGTAGATTTGAAGTAACTGTGAATTTCATGGAAGGAGACTGCCTCTCATTCTCTCATAAAGCACTTGGTTGATTGTAACGGCCTGAATTTCAGTTGACAGGGTAATCATTACATCAACAGAGCTCCCTAATTTGAGAATGTATATATTGTTGGTCTTAGGTTCTATCTATCGTTGTTGTTGGGTGCCCTTCATTAAAATACAACTCTTAGAGTTCCTATGAACAACAGATCTAGATCTTACCCTGTCCTGCCCCATCATTATTGTGTTATTATTGTTAAGTGTCATCGAGTCACTTGTAACTCTCTGACTCAATGTTCAATATCTCCAAACCGTGCCCTATCTTGAGTCAATCTTATTGTTCCCTTCACATCTACACCCATTATCTGCCCCAGTTACTGAGTCAATTCATCTCATCCAGGGATATTCTCTCCTGCGCTACCCCCTCAACACTTCCAAGTATGATATACTTCTCCAAGAGCTGGTCCCTTCTGGCAGTGTATCTAAAATATGTGAGATGTAGTTTCAAAATCCTTGCCTCCAAGGAGAAGCAGGGTTTCACTCTCTTCAGGTCAGACTTGTTTTTTCCCTTAATGGTCCATGGTGTATGTTCAAATGCTCTTCTCCAGCACCACAACTCAAAGGCATGAATTCTTCTATTATCCTTAGTCATTGCCCAGCTTTCTGATACATAGCAAGCAAATTTGAAGACTATAGCTTGGATCATGTGCATCTTTGTCTCTAGACTGGCATTGTTACTCTTATATACTCTGGAGAGGTCCCTGACAACAGATTTTCTGATTGTAATTAGTCTTTTGACTTCCTGAGTGTTCACGTCAAGAGTGTTGATTGTGGAAAAAAACAAGCTGAAATTATCAACAATCTCAATCTCTACTTCTTCTATGAGGATGCTACCAATTGACCCAGTGGTAAGAATCTTTGCTTTCTTGATGTTGAGCTTCAATCCATATTGAAGACTGCAATTTTTGAACTTCTACAGCAAATGCCTCAGGTCCTCCTCAATTTCAGCAAGCAAGGTTGTATCATCTGCATAATGCACTTTATTGATGAGTTTTTCTCTAATCCTAAAGCCACATGCCTCATCATAAAGTCCAGCCTCCAGAATGAACTGTTCTGCATATAGATCGAAAAGGTATGGAGATAGGATGCATCCCTTATGCAGACTTTTTCTGATTATGAACCATACAGTGAGTACTTGCTCTGTTCTGACAACTACTTCCTGGTCCATATATAGGTAGCATGAGCACAGTTAAGTGTTGTGGGATTCACATTCTTCTCAACTTGTTGTTATCTACACAGTCAAATGCCTTTGCATAGTCAGTGAAAAACAGAATAGACATTTTATGTTACTGTCTGCTTTCATCTAAAATCGATCTAACATTGATTGTAATGTCCCTAGTCCCACAGCCTCTTCTATTCCCTGATTGCACATCCAGCAGTTCTCTGTTGATATACTCTTCCAGTTGTTTTTAGATAACCAAGCAAGATTTTGTTTGCATGCATTATTACTGATATTGTTTAAGAATTTCCACACTCTGTCAGATCATTTTTTTTTAAATGGGAATAAATATGAATCTTTTCCAGTCAGTTAGCCAGGTATTGTTATTCAAATTTCTTGGTACAATCTGGTGAGCACATCCAGGACATCATCTGTTTCTTGAAATACTTCAATATATTCAATTCCTGTGACCTAGTTACCTGCTTATTACTTCAGAGCAGCTTGAACTTCTATCTTCATCTCAACATTGGTTTTGGATCGTATGTTATTCCATGAAATTGTTTTGGTCCACCAATTCTGTTTTGGTACAGTGACTCTGTGTACTCCTTCCATCATCTTTTGATGCTCCTGGTTCATTCAATATTCTTTATATAGCTTCTTTAAGTATTGTAACTCAAGGATTGAATTTGTCCTTCAGTTACTTTAGCTTAATAAATGTGGAGTGAGTTTGCCCTTTTAGATTTTCAGACTCTAGCTCTTTACACATTTTTTTATAATACTTCACTTTGTCTTCCCAAGTTGCCCTTTTAAATAATCATCTTTAGCTTCTAAACGTCTTTACTTCTTCACTTTGATTTGGCTTCTCAGCTCTCTAGTGCAATATTCTGAGACTCTTCTGACATCCATCTTGGTCTTTTTCCCCCATCCTCTGTGTTTGTAATGACCTTTTGCATTCTTCCTGTATGATATTCTTGATACCTTTCCACAGATCATCTGATACTGGTCCATTAGTGTTAAAGATCCCAAATTTATCCCTGAGATTGTTTTTAAATTAAGGTGGTAATGCTGTTTGTGTTTCTTATAAAAGGTATTTGCAATGAACAAATAATTGATTGTATAGAATTCTATCCTTCTATCTCTAGCCTCATTTCTGCCACCAAGTCCACATATCATAACTACTGATCATTTCTCCCTCCTCCCAAATTTTTTATTCCAATAATGTATCTTGGTTGCATGTTTGATTGTTTTTTAAGTCCAAATGTTGGAAGAAGTAATTTATTTTCTCCTCTTTGGCTCTGGTTCTTGGTGCATATATTTGACTGATATTGATATTAAAATATCTTCCTTGTATGAATACAGATTTTTTTTTCCTGTTGCTCAAAATATTGTATTTCAAGATGGATCTCAAAATGGTCTTTTTAACTATGAATGAGACCCTTACAATTTCTAATATACTTGAGCCATTGTAACAGTCACTGTATCAATAAATCTCCCTAAATATCTTCCTCTCTTTCACTGACCTTTCACCTTTAAATATGATGTCAGTTTCCAAAGACCATCCTACTTAACAGCATGCCCAAAGTATGTGAGGCAAATATTTGTCATCCTTCCCTCCAGAAAGCACCCTGGTGTAACTTTCTGTAAAGCATACTGGTTTATTTTCTTGGTAATCAACGAGATATTCGGTACTCTTTCCAATACCACACCTCAAAGGAATCAATTATTCTCCTATCATGCTTATTCATAGGCCAGTTTTTAGATACATAGAATGTGACTGAAACTACTAGTCTAAAAGACTCATCTAGGGAGCTCTAGAACTTAGTGGCAAGAAATTACATTGCGATCCCAAAGGTATATGGTTCAAATCCACCAGGCAGGAGAAGGATGGACAGTTTCTTCTGATAAGATTAACTACCTCTGAAAACCTGCTGCAGGAGTTGGTTCAAACTTGAAGTTACACAACAACAACAACAACAAAATCTCAATATATATATCATCATGAGAAATTACCTTTAAACGTAATAGATAATATCCCAGAAATGAAATGGCTAAAAGCAAATGAACATATGAAAACACAATTCTTGCTTTCAAACTACATTTGTAAAAGGCTTATGATTTAAATTCATAATTCTATTTATTGTATATAATATTGAATAAAATCAAAGTCTACAACCTTTGATATAAAGTACATTTCATATCAAGAAAAAAATCCACACAACATTAAGATAGATGGAGAAAGAAGGAAGTTGTCAAGGATTTAATTTTACTTAAATTCACATTCAATGTGCAGGGTAGCAGCAGTCAAGAAAATAAAAGTCATGTTCCATTGGGAAAATATATTTTATGTACTACTTTAAAATGTTAATGAGCAAATGTGTCAGTTTAAAGACTAAGATGTGCCTGGACCCCAAGCCACGATATTTTCAACTGTTCACATGCATGCATATGCAGGTTGTACAATAAATAAGGGAGGCTAAAGAACTCATTTCACTGGACTTCCTTGTAAGCATATAAATATAATCCTATCACTCAAATTGTTGTACTTCAAGATGGACCTAGAAATTTCTTTTTTGACTATGAAAGCAACTCCATTTT
>NW_006399955.1:1913850-1915814 GCF_000299155.1 Elephantulus edwardii
AACAACAACAACAACAACAAAGAACTCATGCCTTTGGATTTTGGCACTGAGAAATAATATTTAACATAGCACAAACTGCAAAAACAAAAACAAAACAAAACAAAAAAAAACAACCAAATACATCTCTCCTGAAATAAGTGCATCTAGGGCATTCATTAACAATAAGGATAGTGAAACATCATCTCACATAATTTGGTCATGTTGTCAGGAGTTTGCATTCTTTACATAAAGACTTCTAGGAAAAGTGGAGGGAAAGAGAAAGAGGAGAAGACTCAACAACATGGATGGACACAATGACTGCAACAACAGTCTTGATAATAGAGGGAAGTGGAATGGAATGTGTACGAAGATGGCGAGAATAGGGAAATGTTTTAGTTTGTTGTTCATAGGATTGTTATGAGTAATAGAAAATTCAGTGGCACCTGACCACATTAGCTGTATTAGTTTCCTATAATTAATTACATGTTGTTGTTGTGTGTTGTCGAGTTGCCTGATACTCATAGTGAAACTATGTAAAACAGACCTAAACCCTTCTCTATCCCTTGCCAATCTTATTGTCTCCAACACACCTATCGCCATTACCCTAGTGACTGAATCAATCTATCTCATCGATGGTCTTCCTCTTCTGCTCTATCCTGCCACCCTCCCAAGCATGACATCCCTCTCCAAGTACTGATCCTGCCTTGCAGCATGTCCAAAGTATGTTAGATGAAGATTCAGAATCCTTGCCTCCAAGGAGCAGCCTGACTTCACCCTCTCCAGGATAAACTTGTTTGTTCTCCTAGCAGTCCATGGTATATTAAATACTCTTCTCCTATACCACAGCTCAAAGGTATCAATTCTCCTTCTATCATCCCTTGTCATTGTCCAGCTCTATGATGTGTAGCAAATAATTGCAAAGGCCATTAGGTCTTTGTTATTAGGTGCATCTTTGTCTCCAGACTGACATCACTGCTCTTCAGTACTTTGGAGAGGTCTCTGACAGCTGACTTTCCTAATACAATTTATCTTTTAATTTCCTGGCTGATGGTACTAAGACTGTTGATCGTAGAGCCAAGCAAACTGAAGCTGTCAACAAGTCTCAATCTCTTCATCATATGTCATGATGCTGCCAATTGGCCCAATGGTGAGAATCTTTGTTTTCTTTTTTATTTTTATTTTTTTTTAAAATAATCTTTGTTTTCTTGATGTTGAGCTTCAATCCATATTGAAGGCTGCAATCCTGGACCTTCTGGAGCAAGTGCTTCAAATCCTCCTAAGTTTCAGACACCATGTATTTAATTACTGTCTAACTATTTGGGGGGGAAAAAGCATCTTATAATTGCTTCACTCTTTATATCCTAATTATTATGGCTCCAAATATTTCATGTCTTATTTATATAGTTTATTTTCCTTTTTTGTGCACTTTATTTTCAAACTCATTTAATCATCACAGTATTAAAATATATTGTAGTGAAAACACGTATTGGATAAAGAAGTATTTTTTTCCTAAAAATTATTGAACTTATAAAATAGTAAATAAAAAATGTAAACAGACATTATAATGTATCTGTCACAGTAGTAATATACAATATGACTAGAATTACACTCATAAATATCTTTCATGACATAACAAATGCCTTATGTACAGCAATAATTCATTTTTCATAGACAAATCTTTGTTTCAGCAACTGCATATGGTCAATTTCTTTTTTTTTATGTTGTATAATTTTCAATTGTACCTACGAGTTGTGTTAATGTAGATAATTGAATTGCAGTTAATTCTCCATCTGGCGTTCCAGATTGGTTACTTACTACTGCTGATTTCAGGGTAATATGTTTTATTTATACTACTAGATCATTTTATTTACTGTCACAGCTATATCAGTATGTGGCTTTCACAAAGTATATAATGTAAACAGAGTTTAAAATTTTTAAAGTAAAATTACACGCTAAGTCACTTTAAAGTCTTACTCAAAGCTTTT
>NW_006399955.1:1915935-1938495 GCF_000299155.1 Elephantulus edwardii
TACCTGAAAGTTACTATATCTTACACTTATTTGAGTTGCTTACTATCTCACAAACCTTGTAAGTAGAACATTTTTGTAAACTAAAGGTGAGTGATTTTAATCTGCAGCCCTCAGGTTTGGTTTTAATTGTTTTTGGTCAAACATTCTTCTAAGTGGTATAGCACTGGTCTGTCCATTTGCTCTACAGAGATAACTCGTGGTTGCTGTGACGATGAACACTGTGACACTGATGTGTCAAGTGTGAAAATGGCTACTCTTGGTAGACAGGGTTTGGTGGAGCTCCTTGATTAATCCAAAGAAATTTGGAAGCAGGAGTGGCACCCACTTCTGAAATGCTTTGCCTCTGGAAACTATAAGGTTGGAGAAACAAGTAATACATGTGTTCAGGTCTTTTGTCCATAGGGTTGCTATGAGTCATCTATGACTCGATGGCACTTAACAACAACAACAACAACCATGTGGTCTATTAATTTTAGTGTGTCAAATCAATGTCACAATGCATTGATGACACAATAGATTTCCATCTACTGAGTTATATAATTGTTTTGGAAACCTGCAAGTATGGTATTATAAAACAAATGAAAAAATAATGCCTCCATTAAGAATAATAAATGAACTGAACTAAAAAATTAGAACTAAACTAATAACATGGATTCAAATATCACACATGGGGAAAAATCATGGATGAGAATTAATTTATATTTTAAAACACTTTCATTTGTTTTGATGTTCTAGGTATTAAGGAAATCTTGTATATAAGAAAAAAACTTTGTCCTTCAATGTTCAGTTTATTATTGAATAACTTCAGGCATGCTGCTAAATTAGACAGTTTCAAAATTTAATTTTAAAATATACTAATAGTATTAACATTTTAAGGATTGATGTGTTGCATCAGGAAAGTCTGTTGTCAAGGACTCCTCCAAAATACTGGGAAGCAATGAAGTCAGTTTAAAGACTAAGGTGCCCCTGACTCAGGTCATGGTCATTTCTATCACTTTCTTATCCACATGAAAGCTTGATAATGAATTGTTTTTATTTTTATTGTTGTTGTTGTTGTTAGGCATCATCAAGTCAAGTATGACCAATAGAGACTTTGTAACAATAGATTTGTACCCTGTCTTATTCTCTGCCATCTTCACACTTCCTGACACACTGAAGCTCATTGCAGCAGTCACTGTGTCAATCCACCTGGTCAAGCTCTTCCTCTCATTTGCCGACACTCCACCCTTCCAAGCATTATGTCCTCCTCCAAGGAATACCCTCTCCTAGCAACATGCCTCAAGTATATGAGGCAAAGCCTCATTATTCTTGTCGCCAAAGAGTATTCCATTTGCACCCCCTCCAAGACATAATTGTTCTTTTGGCACTTCATGGATGTTCACTGTTCTTCTCCAACATGACTCAAAAACATCAATTCTTCTGTCATGCCTATTCATATTCCATCTCTCAGATGCACAGCAAGTGATTGGAAAAAACATGGCCTGAATCAGATGCACTATAGATAATGAATGAGAACTAAAATACTGACGCCTTGGAGTTGTGGTGTTGGAAGAGAGTCCTGACTATGCCAAAGAATGAAAAAAAGGAATGAACATGTATGTATTGGAGAAAGGGCAGCAAGAGTGCTCCTTGGAGGCAAGGATGAGGAAGCATCCTCTCACATAATTTTGGCGTGTTGTTGTTTGGCTTCTTGTTAGAACCAACACAGAACTGACCCTCTAGTTAGTTTTCAGAGGCAGTCAATTGCACAGAAGGAGATTAACCATATTTGGACTCAAACCATAGTCCTTTGGATTGGCAGCAAAATTCCTCACCACTAAGCTACTAGAGTTACCTGGGCATGTTTTTAGGAGGGACAGCATGCTTGAGAAGTTGAAGGGTCAGCAGATGATAGAAAGAGACTCAATGGAATGGATTGACAAAGTGATTGCAGCAAAATCAAGTATGTCAGAGATGATAAAGATGGGACAGGACAGGACAGAACAGGGTTTAGATGTGCTATTTATAAGTGCACTATTAATTATACTTAATAGTACCTAGGGTCAAAAACAATAGAAAAGAGTAAGATTTTTTATTTTTGAAGAAAAATGCAATCCAAGTGTATTTGCTATTTTATCAATTATTTATTATTTCCTTTTTGGAATTTATACATCAAAGCTAATTGAAGATTTAACAACTTGACAAGTACATTTCATAATTACTAAGTACTCATATTCTGTGTTCTAAGAATTACCCAATAAAAAGTGACATCATATAAGCCATTAGGAACACAAACAGTAGGCACCATCCACTTCAGTTTATTTACTTTTCATCATAGTTACAGTAGACTCAATGGATTAAGCCCATCAGTAGGCCCGTAAGTTTTGAAAGGCCAGAAATAATGATGCTTGGTGTTATAGTTTGAGCTATATTAATACTACACAAACAAAAAGATTATTTGATAGCAACAGACCATTTCCAGGAAAATACATTTTTAAAATCATGAGAATTATTATCTTTTGCTTTGAATTATAGAGAATGAAACATCTTACATTTGTACTATTTGGTAACAAATTCCTTTATTTCAACAAACTGATGCTGCCCTGGTTGTGCTCACTAAATTGTGCCAGGAAATCTGGAAGACAGCCAGCTGGCCAACTGACTGTAAGAGATTGATATGTGTTCCCATTTCAAAGAAAGGTGACCCAACTGAGTGTGGAAGTTATCAAACAGTGTCATTGATATCACATGCAAGCAAGATTCTGCTGAAAATTGTCCAAAAACGTTTGGAACAATATGTCAACAGAGAACTGCCAGATGTGCAGGCTGGACTTAGAAAAGGTTGTGATACTAGGGATAGTATAGCTAATGTTAGACGGATCTTGGCAGAAAACAAAGAATACCAAAAGAATGTCTATCTGTGCTTTCACTGACTATGCAAAGGCTATGACTGTGTGGATCACAACAAGCTATGGCTGACTCTGAGAAGAATAGGAATCCCAGAACATTTGATTGTGCTAATGTGAAACCTGTACTTGGACCAAGAGGCAGTCTTCAGAACAGAGCAGGGAAACACCGGGTGGTTCAAAATCAAGAAAGGGTTCCGTCAGGGATGTATTTTGTCTCCATACCTTTTCAATCTGTATGCAGAATAGATCATCCTAAACAGTGGACTGTACGAGGAGGAATGTGGTATCAGGATTGGTGGAAGAATCATCAACAACCTGCTTCATGCGGATGACACAACCCTGCTTGCTGAAATCGAGGAGGACCTGAAGCGCTTGCTGAAGAAGGTCAAGGTCTGCAGTCTTCAATATGGATTGAAGTTCATCATCAAGAAAGCAAAGATTTTCACCACTGGGCCAATTGGCAGCATCAATATTGATGGTGAAGAGATTGTGATAGTTAACGGTTTTAGTTTACTTGGTTCCACAGTCAACACTCTCAGTAACAGCAGCCAAAAAATCAGGAGATGAATTGCATTGGAAAAGTCAGGTGTGAGGGACCTCTCAAGAGTACTGAAGAGCAAAGATGTCAGGCTGGAGATTAAGGTGCGCCTGAAGTGGACTGTAGTCTTTGCAATTACATGCTATTCATCAGAGAGTTGGACAGTGACTAGGGATGATAGAAAGAGAATTGATGCCTTCAAGCTTTGGTGCTGGAGAAGACTGTTGAATATACCATGGACTGCTAGGAGAACAAATAGGTTTGTCCTGTAGAGGGTGAAGCCAGAATGCTCCTTGGAGTCAAGGATTCTAAAGCCTCATCTGACATAATTTGGGTATGTTGCAAGGAGGGACTGGTCCTTGGAGAGGGACATCATGTTTGGGAAAGTGGAGGGATAGCACAGGAGAGGAAGACCCTCGATGAGATGGCTCGATTCTGTGAGTGGAGTGGTGGGAATGAATGTGTTTGAGACAGTGAGGTTGGTACAGAATAGAACGGTGTTTAGGACTCTTGTACATAGGGCTGCTATGAGTCACAAGTGACTCAATGGCTCATAACAACAACAACAATGTATAAATGGATTTAAAATATTTATTTTCTATGATTTCTTTTTATAAAGTTTTAAATATGCAGAAGATTGTAGTATGCAGGGATTTGTGCTGCTAATCCAAAGTTTGAGCCTCTTTGATTATTTCAATCTACCAACTGTACCTCAGGAGAAAGTTGGGCAATCTCCTTTTACAACTCCCCAAACCATGTTAATAGGTAAGTTATGAGTGAGTTCTGAATTTAATGCAATGAGAATAAGAAAGAAACACATTTTAGCAATAATGTTTATGGTTCACTAATGTTTATTGATATGATTGTTGTTAGGTGCCACGGAGTCAAATACAACTCATAGTGACCCTATGAACAATGGATCTTAACTCGATCCTATTCTGTGACGTTCCCATTATTCTGATATATTTGAGCCCATTACTACAGTTACGGTGTCAATCCATCTCATTGAGAATCTTCCTCTCTTTCACCACAATCCATCTATTCAAACAAGGAATGGCTCCTGCTAACAACGTGTCAAAAGTATGTTAAATGAAGTTTCACCTCCTTTCCTTCTGAGGAACACTGTAGCAGCACTTTCTCCAAACTGTATTTATTTGTTCTTTTAGAAGTCCATGAGATATTCAGTACTTTTCTCCAACACCACAACTCAAACACATTGATTCTTTTTTTTTCCCATTCTTAGTCATTGTTCAGCACTCAAATCCATAGAAAGTGACTGAAAATACCATGGTTTGAATACGGCTTCTTTAGTCTTTAAAATGATATCATCACTCCTTAATACTTTGGAGAGATCCTTGACAGGAGACTTTCACAAAACAAGAAATCCTTTAATATCCTGAATACTGATAACAAGGAATTTGATTGTGGACCCAAGTAAGATGAAACTGTTGATAATGTCCATCTTTTAACTTTAAGCTCTAACTTTGGGTTAGCAGCACAAAGCCCTGCATACTATATAATCTTCTGAGTATTTAAGACTTTATAAAAAAGAAATCATAGAACATAAAAATTTTAAATTCATTTATACATAAAAAATAATAAATACAGTAAAGGAATTTGTTATCAAATAGTATACTATCATGATTTCATCTATTGGTTCAGTGTAAGGATCTATGTTTTCTTGATAGTGAGATGAAATCCACCCAACTTAAAAACTTCATTCTTTGACCTTCTGCAGCAAGTGTGTAAAGTCTTTATTGCTTTCAGCAAGCAAGGCTGTGTCTTTTTCATAACACAAGTTGTTGATAAGTCTTTCTATAACCCGGATGCTATGTTCTTCTTTATAATGCCAAGGTTCTTGAAATATTTGCACAGCATAAAGATAGAATAGATATAGAGAAAAGTTACAGCCCTGACACACATCTTTCCCTGATTTATTCTGTGCAGTCTTCTTTTACTGTGATTGGATAACAAATTCTTGGTCTAGATAAAGGTTTCCCAGGAGCATAAGTAAGTGTTCTAGGATTCCCATTCTTCTAAATATTAATTATAATTTGTAATGAAACATGCAAATGCCTTTGCATTACCAATAAAGCCTAAATAGATATACTTCTAGTATTCTGTACTTTTAGCCAAATCAATCTTCAGCAATGATATCCCTAGTGCCTGAGTTTCTTCTAAATCCAGATTGAACTTCAAGAAGTTCTCTTGTGATATTAATGATATTGTTCAATAACTTGTACATTCAACTAGATTGCCTTTCTTAAGAAAATGAGGAAATATGAATCTTCTCCAGTCAGTTTCCTAGGTTTTTCCACATTTCAAGTGACAGATTGATGAGAAAAATCTGTTAGTTGAAACATGTAAATTTGTATCACATCAATTCTTGAGCCCTTGTTCATTTCAATGACTTCAGTGAAGCTACAACTTCTTCTTTTATTACCTTTGGTTCTTTAGGACATGTTAGATCCTGAAATAGTTTCATGACAGTAAGTTCTTTTTGGGAGAGTGACTCTGTATATTCCCCCATGTTCTTTTGATGCTTCCTGGATCATTCCAAATTTTGTCCATGGTATCTTTCAGTATTGCAACTTGAGACTTGAAAATGGGTTTGTTTTTTTTTTTTTAGTTTTCAGCTTGATAAATATTGAGAGTCGTTATCTTACTATATATCACTCACTCTGTCATTCATTGCACTCAAGTCAACGAAAACTCACAACAGCCCTCACTATGGTTTATGAGGCTACAGATATTAACTGGTAGATACTTTCTATTTTTCCTCATTGTTTCTTTTTTTCATTCTCCAATTTTTTAAACATTTATTTCATACTGATGTGAAAGTTAAAACTGACTTTCTCAAAGTGAAGAAAATTAAAATGTTAACTTTGTAAAATGATGATTCTTTTCCTGGCCTTTTTTTTTATGCTAGTTTATTTACAAAATTTGAATACATTGTTTTTCAGGCAAGATTCTTCCAATTTCCCTCACTCTCCAACCCATCAAATTGTACAACCCCATGATTAATCCCCCTGCCACCCCTACCCCACCCCCACACAGTCTATTTTTCTCCTGAAGAGCCACAGATGGATTAGAGCAGCCAGAGGGACTTGACATTCTGGTTAGTAGTGCAACATGTTACTAACGCCACCATCAGACCTTTGTAATATACCATCATGTAGAATATATAAAAGTATCTGTATATTTTAAGCTTGTTATTTTAATTTTCAATTATTTGTATATAAATCATAGAAATAATTTCCGTTTTTTATCTGACAGGAATGTGTCAACCAAAAAGCAATTTATGTACACATTTTCAAACACACATGCACACACATACAAATGCACAGAAGCTCAACTACTGTGAAAATGTTACTAAATTGTTATAAAATATAAATGATATTTAAGGGGTTGTATTATTCAGGACTCTACAGAGAAAAAATCCAATATCACATGTACACAGATATATATTTATCCAAGTACTCTCTCTCTCTCTCTCTCTCTTTCTCACACACACACACACACACACAGGGGAGGAGGAGAGAGAAAGAGAGAGAGCACCGGGGAGGAGGAGGAGGAGACAGAGAGAGAGAGAGAGAGAGAGAGAGGAAAAGAGAGAAAGAAGTTTACTTTAAGGAACTGATTCCAAAGAGCACAGTAAATAGCAAGGGTGAAATCTATGAAGTTGACTAAAAACTCAGGCAGGATTTTCATTTATAGGTATGAGGCAAAATTTCTTCTTCTTCAAGAAATCTTGGGTTTTGCTTTTCAAGACCTTTAGCTGATTAGTTCTGACCTCCTCACATTTTTAAAGCAATTGCCTTTACTTGAAGTCAATTGATGATAGATGTTAACTGTGGTAATAAATAACTTATAACAATGCATAGACTAGCATTTCATCAGCACCTGAGCTTCAGTGTTGAAGCAAGCTGACATACCAATTCAACCACCAGTGAAATTCATGGATACATAATTCTTCCATCGATAAACATTTCTAAAATTATTTTCTAAAATAAAGAAATTTCTTAAATAAGCATTTCTGATTACATCTATCAAAAATTAATAATCATTATGATACATAGTTTTGAAAAGAGAAACAAACCAATATAATCAGAATTATGTCTCTGACATCTTTAGTGGACGAATTCTTTTTCTTACCCTCTTTCTTTTCTTCTTTCTTTCTTTCCTTTCTTTCTTTCTTTCTCTCTCTCTCTCTCTCTCTCTCTTTCTTTCTTTCTCTTCAACAATTGTTTTTTATTTTAGTGAATGAATGCTTACAGAAAGCTTGGGTTTTCAATCTTTCATTGATAAACATCCCCCCTTCTTTCTCTTCTAATTAACTTTGTAATCCATGTCTTGTTCCAAATTGCTAATCCTCATAAATGTAATGTCTAATTACCCTTTCCTTTTAAAGTTTTATTATATATACTTTGAATATGAGTTAGTAATCTTCTGACACTAAAAGCAACAACATCTGTGTTTGTAACTTTATCTTGTCTTCACTAATCCTGTAAATTTACTCTTCTCAGGTTGCCTTAACAAACTTTTCTCAACATACTAGAAAATTATGAACAGATTGAATCTCAATGAGATTTTCTAGAATAGTATACCCACAAATGAACTCGGGAATACAGAAGAGAATATGATTTACATATGAATAATAAAATGTAAATTAATTTCTCTTAGGTTAAAGAGACATTCCTCAGGAAAAAAATTACTTTTAAACAAATTATTTTATATTGATTTGCGTACAAAATTCATAAGCATTGTGCTTCACACTTCTTTCATGTTGAGTTTCATAAAATCATTCCCATATATCTGTCAGGAACCTGAAAAGATGAGATAAAGGTGGGCATAGTTCAATGGTGATTAATTTTTTTAAATTAATTTTAATTTATAAATTATAAATCATGTCACACAATTGGAGTAATGGGATATTTACAGTAAGCTCTCGCATTATTTTTCTATCCTAGTGGACGATCTATCAACAATCTGCATTATGCAGATGATACAACTTTGCTCGCTGAAACTGAGGAGGACCTCATGCACTTACTGCAGAGGGTCAAGGACTGCAGCCTTTAGTATGGACTGAGGCTCAATGTCAAGAAGACAAAAATTCTCACCACTGGACCAATCGGTAGCATCAGGATGGATGGCGAAGAGATTGAGACTGTTCACAGCTTCAGTTTGCTCGGATCCACTCAACACTCTTGGCACCAGCAGCCAGGAAATCAAAAAACGTATTGCAATGGGAAAGTCTGCGGTTAGGGGCCTCTCTAAAGTACTCAAGAGCAATGGTGTCTTTCTGGAGACTAAGGTGCACCTGATACAGGCCATGGTTTTTGCAATCACTTGTTATGCATCAGAGAGTTGGACAATAACTAGGGAGGATAGAAGGAGAATTGACGCCTTTGAGTTGTGGTGCTGGAGAAGAGTATTGAATGTACCATGGACTGCCAAAAAAACAAACAGATTCATCCTAGAGAGGGTTAAACCAGGCTGCTCCTTGGAGGCAAGGATTCTGGGGCTTCGTGTGATATACTTTGGACATGTTGTAAGGAGAGACAGGTCCTTAGAGAGGGACATCATGCTGAGTAGAGTAGAGGGACAGCGCAGGAGGGGAAGAACCTCTATAAGGTGGATTGATTCAGTGACTGGGGTAATCAGGATGGGTGTGTCAGAGGCAATGAGATTGGCACAGGATAGAGCACGGTTTAGGGCTGTTGTACATAGGGTCGCTATGAGTCGCAAACGACTCGACGGCACATAACAACAACAACAGCAGCCAATATTCACTCATTTTTTCTTTAATTAGTTGAGTTATAACTTTATATTAGTTATATAACTTTCTATATTAAGAAGTACTAATCAAAATTACTAGAAATCTCTGGATCCAAATATTTTTTTGAGAAATCCAAATACCTACTTGCAAAGACCTCTCCAAAGTACTAAAGAGCAATTATGTTCATTTAAGGTGTTCATTATCTAATTTTATTTTATTTTCACTTAGTTCTTTTGCTTCTGAAAGATACACATAAATGGAATGACAGAAGTAACAACAATGTTTTTGAATTGTGGTGCTAAAGAGCAGTACTGATTATCCCATGGACTGATAAAACAACAAAAAAGTTGTCTATGGAAGAAATGTTAACAGGGTGCTTTTTAGAGGCAAGGACAGGGAAACTTATTCTCACATACTTTGAACCTGTTGTTAAAAGGTGCCAGTCCTTGGAAAAGGACATCGGGTTGAGGAAGATGAAGCTTCAGAGAAAGCAAGAAAGATGCATAATAAGGTGGATTTTTATAGTGATTTTAGCGATGTTGTGGTGGTGGTGTACCATCTAGTTGGTAACAATTCATTGCTGACCCACCAGCAAATTTTCCGAGGCAGAAAACAGCACAGGAGTTGATTTCACAACAATTGGAAAGATAGAGAGAGAGAGAGATATTTCCAAACTGAACTAGCATATTTTTGAATAGCAGTTTTAGATTCCCACCATGTTAATTTTTCAGTGTTCAGCTACATTTCCTACAAATATCTCTTCTATGTATATGTTTGCAAATTTATTTTGCAGAGGATCTGAAATATGGCATAGAAATATAAAAAATACACTTTTTACACCAGGAAATTTAGAGGTAAATTCTGTTTTTTGCATCTCACTTTTGTTTCCTCTGATATTTTGATTGTTTTTGTCTGCATAGACAACAGCTAGCCTTCCAACTCCCCAAGTAGTTTCATGACCAGTGATGCTAGATTCTCTAGAACGTCACATAGTTAGACACACCAAGACAGTGAGTGATCAAAATAAGTATTAATTCATTCTTGTGGGTTACAATTTGTCCTTTCTCACGTCACAAGCTTTTCCTTTCCCTCTGTCGGCTCTGGGCAAACACCATATGCGAAAGTAAAATCTATATATATAAATTGTACATTGGTTGGTAAAATATCTAATCAACTACTACAATTCCATATTCATAGCAACTGTATAGATTAAAAAACAGCTTTACAGGATTTCCAAGTCTGTACTCTGTACAGAAGTAAGACTCTACTTTCTACTTTGAACAGTAGAAGACTTCTGCATCTTTCTCTTAATAAGTTTGCAGTATCTAAGTAAGTAGCTAAGATTTGAACCTCTGGACTACATGACTGCCTTAAGTCTTCATTATAAATCTATTATTGATAGATTTGAAGATAAAGTTACATAATGATTTATCTTATCCATTTATTTCTTTGTATCTATCTCAGTATGTATCTATTTTCTTATCAATCTGTCACATACTGGTCTTAATTTTTTTTTTTAATTTTCTAAGTCTGAAAGCATAGCTGTATTTCAAAATCAAAATAAAATTTGAAAGTTTCCCCAAGTTTGTTCTAATCACTGAAGTTTGAGTTCCAGAAATATTACTCCATTTCTGTGATTATTGATAAACATTCTAGTGGTTTTAGGACATACAAAAAAATGATGTTCATATTTCTGAATTTATGACAATATTGTATGTAGTGGACAATATTAAGATTCCACCTTCATGCTTCCAGATCACGTTTTTTTAAATAAAATTTTATTTTAATTGTTATGTAAATTAATTATGTCATGATCTCACCCATTTAATTTCTTCATATTTATATTTCTCTTTTTGTTAGACTTACTATTGAATTGTTATTTTAATTAATATTTAAAGAGAACTTAGGTTTTCAGTCATTAATTGTTGCACATATTATCCTTTTTCCCTCCCTTCCTCTTTCCCAGTTCAGTTGTTGTGGGGTTTTTTTTTTGTTTGTTTTTTGTTGTTTGTTTTTTTTTTACTTTTCATCATTGTTGCAGTTACCTACCCTCGTCTGCAGTCTTCTTTGCAATGATATACCTCTTATTCTTAGCTGTTGTTGTACCTATAATGTTTAACCATATATTCCTTTTGATAGCTTTTTCTTTCATCTACTCCAATGGAGTGTACATTATTTGCCCACGGTCACCCTATTATCCTCCCAATCCTCCATGTCAGACCTTTATGCTTTATAACAGTGGTACTGTGCAGTATTTATTCTTTTGTGACTGAGATATTTCACTCAGAATGATGTGTTCCAGAATTCCCCATGTTGTGTAATGTTTTATGAGTTCATTGTTTTGCAGTGCTGCATAGTATACAACTGTATGACTATAACATAGTTTGTCTAACCATCTTTTGTTGATGAGCATTTAGGTAGTTTTCATATCTTTGCTATTATAAATAATGCAGCAATAAACATGTGTGAATATAACTGTTTGGATCGTGGTTATGGTTTCTTTAGTGTATATTCTCAGTAGTGACATTGCTGTATCAAATGGTATTTCTATTTCCAAATTTGAAGAAGTGTTAAACTGTTTTCCACAGTGTTTGCACCATTAACACTACCAGCATTGAATAAGAGTTCCAATCTCTCCACAACTTCACCAGCATTTGTTGTTTGTTACTCTGTTGAACTTTGCTATTTTAACTGGAATGAGATGCTAAGTCATAGTTGTTTTGATTTGCTTCTCTTTGATAGCTAGAGATTTTGAACATTTCTCCATGTTTTTGTCTACCATCTTAATGTCTTCTTTGGTGAATTATCTACTCATATCCTGTGCCTATTCCTATAAACTTTATTAGAGAAAATTTTGGAAGAATTCTAAAATCCCTAATCCACAATACAAAAATTCTTCCTAACATAATGTAACCAGGAGAGAACAAAGTACATGAATGTGACCTTCTAATAATCAAATCTCTATGCACTTCAAAAAACTTCTTCAATGAGGTAGAAAGGAAAGCCATAGTCTTTCTTGTGGAGGGTCTGTAGGATTCTGTAAACTTTTGATATGAGACACTTGTCTGATATGGTATTGCCAAATGTTTTTCACAGTCAGTGGGTTTTCTTTTCACTCTGTTCGAAAAAGTTTTGATGTGCACAGGGATTTAATCTTAGAAAGTCCCGTTCATCAATTTTATCCTCTCCAGATTGTGAATTTCTGATTGTATTTGGCAGTCTCTTTATACCACAGACTTGGCCATATAAGCTTGATCCCAGTTTGTCTCTGATGAACTTTATAAACTTGGTCTTTACTCCCAGGTGTCTCATCCACCTTGAGTTGGTTTTTTGTGTACGATGTGAGATGTGGATCCTGTTTCAGCTTTCTGCAAGTAGAAGTCCAGTTTTGTCAGCATCATTTGTTAAAGATGTTGTCTAACCACAATTGAATGTATTGAAAAATTATGGTACATTCACATGATTAAATACTATACAGCACTAGGAGTAATGATTTTGTAAATCACTAACTAACTTGGAAAGCGTTGTGTTAAGTGAACTAACTTTGCCCATAAAGACAAATACTGTATTAGACCATTATTGTAAAAAGTGTAGAATGACCAAGAATTAACGCCTTTGAACAGTCATGTTGAAGAAGAGTACTGAATATCCCATGTACAAAAGAAACACATGTATTTTGGAGAAGATACAGTCAGAGTACTCCTTGGAGTCAAAGATGATAATGCTTCATCTCACATACTTTGAACATGCTGCTAGGAGAGGGTATTCCTCAGAGAAGGACATCATACATGGGAAGGCAGAGGGATGCAAAAGAGAAGAAGGCCCTCAACCAGGTGGACTGACACAGTGCCTGCAGCAATGGGTTCAAGTCTAACTGGTAACTCACTAGGCCACAAAGTGCAGGAACTGTATTTTTAGGAACTTAAATGACGTAACTTAAGAATTTAGTTGAGTAACTTATGTTTCTTAGTTTTTTATAAAACCTCTGGACATATGTTCTTTATAAAATAAATGTAAACAAATGTTGTCGTTAAAACTGTAATAATGCATTTACTACATTACTTAAGGAATATAAATCATATCTTTTATTGAATTAACAATGACAATTGATAAATTTGAATAAAGAAAATAAATATCACAGTGAATTCCATGATTGGAGAAAGAGCCAAGGCAGCATACCTTATGTAGATAATAAAAACTTGCTTGTCAAAAACGAAGATTTGAAGCACCTAATAAAGAAATAAAGACCTCAGCCTTCAGTATTGATTACATTTCAATATAAAAAAAGAGTATCTTCAAAACTGGATCACTGGGCAAAAACCTGATAAAGAAAAGATTAAAGTTGTGAATTACTTCATTTTACTTGGATCCACAATTAGCACACATGGTTTCAGCAATAAAAAAAAATCAAAAGTTACATTTATTTGAATAAATCTACTGTCAAGGACCTTTTTATTTACTTATTTAGTTTTTAAGGTATATTGAATCAGTAAATGCAAAGTCTGAAAGTGGAGGCCTATCTCCATATTAAAGTCTTCACATGAACTTGGAATCCATGTTGGATTTTTTTTAAGCTGCATTTCCCAATAGCAGCTCCTCTAATTTTGATGCTGACCTTAGCTTGGACATAAAAAGGGCATTCCTTTCCTCTGAGTTTAGAAGATAAAAAGTAAAATCAGCACAGAAGATAGAACTGTTGGTGAATTTGAATTGTGTCCATTTGGCATTGCAGCATAACTTCTTACCACTAGGCCACCAGAGCCACCAAGATTGTGCCTGAAGTGTCCTTTTATTTAAAAAAAAAGGCATTTTTAAATTTATTTGTGTGAGGGTTTACCTTATATTGATTTACTGTATAATTCTTCATATTTTCCTTTATAGCATTAATTAGTTTCTTAGTTGATTAATGCTCAAAGACTTTTTTTATGCCACAAACATGCCATATTAAAGACTAACATGCACTGAACTCCAGTGATCATATTTTGAATTGCTTCAGGTACATTTGAAATTTTAACAATGTATAAAGGAAAATCAAAGAAGAATCAGTGTTTTCCTATCATGATGAATAGTGAATGTATCATGGACTGTCTAAAGGACAAAAAATCTACCTTGGAAGATGTGCCACCAGAGTGATTGTTAGAAAGGTGCATGGTAAGACTTTATCACACACACTTAGAGAATACTGTCAAGAGGTATCAGTCCTTGGATAAGGATAACATGCTTAAAAAAGAAATTGTTGATTTTATGTACAGTTGACTAGGAACTAACTCATAGCTGATCTTCCAGCAGATTTTCAGAGATTATAAATTACAAGGGAGGAGATTACTCCTCTTACTTCCTCAAAACAGCTGGTAGCTTCCAACCATGGGCCTTTGGGATGGCAGGACCATTCCTAACCACTGAGACACCAATGAAAACACAGAAGATCTTAAATGAATTTAATTACTATAATAACTGAAAAAATGAGCTTAAGCTTAGTAAAAAATAGGTGGCTCTGGTGGCCTAATGAGAAGGAGTTGAACTGTCAACATAAAGGCATGTAGTTCAAAATCCACTAGCTGTTTCATAGGAAAGAAATACTTTGAGTGTTATTATAGCCTCAAAATCCATTGGAGGATCAACTACGAAAAACACTGAACTGATCTGTTTTACATATAATTATTGTTTACATACATTTTCTAAGGACTATGTTATCCTAATATTAAAATAAACCCATTTTCCACTTGAAAACATCGGATTCATGTATTCAAGCATTAATTCTATGGGGAAAGTAGTGTTTACCTTTCCACTAGAATTTGACAAGGATAATGACTTAATTTACCCAGCTACCCCTAAGTTACTATTTACTTATATCTATATACTATTTATCTTTTATTATTCTTGTTATGTGCCTTTGAGTCACTTGTGACTCACAGTGACCCTATCTACAACAGCCTTGAACCCTGCTCTTGAGCCAACCTCATTGTCTCTGACACACTTATCCCCCATTCCCCAGGCATTAGTCAATCCATCTCATCCAAGGTCTTCCTCTCTTGCACTGTCCCTCCACTCTCCCAAGCATAGTATCCCTGTCCAAGACTGGATTCTACTTGCAACAAGCTCAAAGTATATCAGATGAAGCTTTAAAATCTTTGTCTCTATGAAGCAGCCTGATTTTATCTTCTCCAGGACAAACCTGCTTGTTCTCTTAGCAGCCCATGGTATATTCAATATTATTCTCCAGCACCACAGCTCAAAGGCATTGATTCTTGGTTCAGCTCTCTGATGCATAATAAGTAATTGCAAAGCCCATAGCCTGGATAAAGCACACCTTAGTCTCCAGACTGACATTGTTGCTCTTCAGTATTCTGGAGAGGTGTAGAGAGAAAATTTTCTCAATGCAATTTGTCTTTTGATTTTCTGGCTACTGGTACCAACAGTGTTGATTGTGGGGCCAAGCAAGCTGCAGCTGTTAGCAATCTCAATCTCTTCTCTGTCTATCATAATTCTGCCAATTGTCCCATTGGTGAGAATCTTTGTTTTCTCTTAGAGGTTGTTTATTTAATTGCAATAATAAAATATAATAAAACGTATTATCATTGTATATATAATTATTATTTTAATTTCATTAGAAAAGTCTCCCTTTGGAGTAATGGATCTACTTCATTATCAATGCTTTCTAATTTAATATAATTTTAAAACACTTTCATTACATTATTTCTTTGACAAACACTAACTTATTTGAAATGCAAATGTTAATCAGTCTTTTACAGGACAAAGAGATGAGTTGACAGTTAATCAATGATTGACTTTGTCCTTAAGTTGTTGGACTGTCAAGGATAGAGCATGCCAATCAGTGAAAACTAATGCACCATCAGTTATAATTACATCAGTAAAAGGAAAAAATCATCCAAGCTCACTCAGCGTCTAAATATTAAAGCTCAGAAAGAATTAGAGTCAATGAGTTTTTAATTCCATTGTCCTATATTTTATTTTAATTATAAGAAAAGAAATACTGGGTTAATTCTATCTCTCAGACCTATCCATCGATATTTATCAAAGTTATATTGTCCTTGACTTGGATTTTACTCAAAGATTAAAAATGCTCACCAACTCTATTCATGTAATGTGAATTAGGATGATTATGAATCTTGGAATCAGAAAAGAAAAACAAAACAACAAATTACTGTCACTTAACTGTATATCCTTTAACATAGTTATGTTAGCTATCGAAGCTTGATTTTCCCATTTCTGTTATCATGATGAATAACTCAAGGTTCAAAGAAAGTATGAGTATGTAAGTGAAAATAATATGAAAAATATCTAAAAACTATATTTAAGAAGACTTTATTCTGAAAAAAAGAAGCAAATATTTGATTGAATTAACAGTCTTAAATATTAATATATTAACAGAGCATTTGAAATAAAATAGCATATGTTACAAAACTCAACAGAACTCATTTTTTCAGATTTATTTATCTACTCAAAATTTATAGTCAGGAACAAAAAATATAAGAAAAAAGTAAATACTACTCATGTCATATATTTTATACACACATACACCAACACACACATGTGAAGAGATACAGTCAACATGTAGATTTGAATAAACAGTGGAATGACAGTTAATTTTTCTTCTTTAAGGTAAACAGATCTATTTGTAAATCCATTATTTTATGGTCAAAATTGATATTATTTTAAAAATTAATAATTTTAAATTAGATACATAAACACAGATAGATGGTTTTGGTCTTTTTCAAAGCATAGCCATTTTAAAACGTACTTAATTTTAAATACAAATAAATAAATGATTCAGGTAAATTTTTTAATCCAGCAAAGATACAAATATTTCTTCGTTAAATATAACTGCCAAAACCAATCTTTTAAGAACTTGCAACCTTGAAATATATACTTTATCATGTCAAAATGCCAGGCAGTCCCTCCCCTATGGGCCTGTTGTGTGGATGTAAGATTTTGAGTATCATCAGGAGTCAAAGTGTTCCAGAAATAGTCTGCACTCTCTCTCTATCATTGTTTCTAGACAGCTCACACATATGGTTCCTGTCAGAAGGTAATTTTTAGTGACCACTGGAGATTTTCAAGTGGAAATCCAGTGACCTTGAACATAGGCATCCTGGCAGTGTCATAACTTGTTCAGAAACAACTTCTAGAGCTTTGAGGTGACTTGACAATGATACTTGAGACAATCTTCACTCTTCAGTAAAAAGTGACAACCATTAAAAGTTAAAGAAATGAATTAGCATTTGTTGTGAAAGACCTTGAGAGTATATATATATATAGTTGAAATGAAGTATTATATTTGTGATTATGCTATAATTTTAGGATGTGATTTTCAGTGCTTTTGTAGCAATTAGTAGCAATTTTGTAGCAATAGTCATCTTCCAAAGTGTAATGGAATATGAACAGTGGAACATTTGCAAAGGAATTTCCACTGGGTGTATGTTGCCTTAACATAATTATATTTAATTAGTTTATAGCTTGGGAGCAAGAATAGCATCCACTTCCATAACAGCTTGCCTCGAGAAATCCTATGAACCTGGAGAGAGGATGAAAGGCACCCAAGCATCAAGAACTCTCCTTCATAGGGTCGCTATGAGTCGCCTGTAACTCGATGGCACTTAACAACAAGACAACAATTAGTTTATAATTATAATTAATTTTAAATGGATGTTCTGGCAAAGCTTACTATTTATGTGTCTCAATCTTACATTCTTTTTGATACATACTGTAGAACTCTAAGCATCTGCCATCTGCTCTTAGGATTTTGGATTTGTGACTCCATGTAACCACAGAAGCCAGCCGAGGTATTTACCCTGTTTCCAACCCAAGTCTTACCAATCCGCCACCCCAAGAGCCATTTCTTTAAAATAAGTCTTTCTTCTCTCTTTTTGTCTTTAGTTATACCTACATTATTTGGTATTGCTTATGTGAATTTTCTTTGTCATTATAGAACCTTAACCAAGCCTGTCTTGGAGAGAAAATAATTTAATATTTCTAGGATGCTCATTTGTCCTTTCTTCCTCTCCTACTTCTGTGTTAGCTATAATTTCAATAGATACATGAAAATATAGTCTGTCCTGTAAAAACTTAAAAATAGAAAGTGACCTCCACCCAAGTCTACTCTGAAAGAATTTTTCTTTTACTTTTCAAAGAGAAGAATGAACTGGAGGGGAAGGGTAAACAGGGAGAAAAGTGCAACGATGAATGAATGGAAATCCAAAATCTGTACATTTCATTAAAATTAATAATAATAAAAAGAAAAAATAAGGTTTTCACTTCATATATCCAGTCTTGTTAATACTATCTACTGCAAAATTCCAATTGACCTTTAGAATAAAATTCTACAATTTAAAAAAAAAAACCAAGAAAAACAAAACAAAACAAAAAACCCCGGAGATCTTTTCTGTCTTTTCTATATATTAAAATATCGTAAGAAGAATATCTTAATGTTTTACCTATCACTACAGAAATCTACATCAGATAATCTAGGTTATCTGGGTTATCTATGAAATCATGCAGTTCTGTTTTTGTTGTTGTTGTTAGATGCTGTTAAGTCCACTACGACCCAGAAGCACCATATGAACTAGAATCTTAAACCTTGTGCCATCCTGTGCCATCCTCATCATCTCTGCACACTTGAGCCAATCCATCTCATTAAGCATCTTACTCTCCTTTGCTAACTCCCTACCTTTCCAAGCATGGTGGGATTTTTTTCCAAGGACTCGCCTCTCTTAACATGTCCAAAGCATGTGAGACAGTTTCACCACCTTTGCCGCCAAGGAGCACTCTAGATTCACTTTCTCCAAACGTATCTGTCCTTGTGGCAATCCATAGGATATTCAGTACTCTTTTCCAACTCTACTATTTAAAGGCATTGATTTTTCTTCAGTTATATTTGTTATTGTTTAACTCTAAGATGCACAACACATAATTGAAAAGAGCATGGCCCTAATCTTCTTTTTAATTTTATTTTAATAATTTTAATGAACATTTACAGAGATTTTAGATTTCCATTCATTCATTCATTGTTGCACTTTTGGGTTGGTAGTACACAATTTGCCACCAGAGCTCTTTGATTCATGTTGTAGGAAAAAAGTCATGAATATCCCATGGACTGCTAATAAAACAAACAAGTCTCCTCTTTTAAAGGAAGTATTATCAGGATGCTATTAGAGACAAAAAATGGTGAAGCTTCAATTCACGTACTTTGGACATGTTGTCAGGAGAAACCAATCTTTGGAAAAAGATATCTAGCTCAGAGAGATAGAGGGTTAGAGAGAGGGAGACTCAACACAATAAATTTATACAGTGACTGTAACAGTGGCCTCAAAAATATCAGTGATCTTAAGGATGGCACAGGATCAGACAAGGTTCAGATTTGTTTACTGAGTAACTGAGTCGTAGTTGATTAGCTAGCACTTAAGACAACAACACCCACAATTTAATAATAAAATAAGAATATTGAACATGAACATGATTCTAGACAATAACCATCACCAAATTATCCAAAATAGAAAAACAAAGACTAGTCAGGAAAGGGAGCTCTGGTGACCTAGTGGTAAGAAGTTGTGCTACAATCTCAAAGGCTCCTTTGGTTTAAATCCCCAAGATTCTCTCTAGGAGAATGGGCAGTCTCCTCTTGTGTGATTTACTGCATTTGAAAACTCACTGGAGGGTCAGCTATGGGCTGATCCCAACTAGATGGCAAACAACAACAGCTAGAAAATCAACAGATGGAATAGAGAACTTAGTATATGGTGCCACATGCATTCAACCTTCACTTAAAGATATTAGTCAAATGAATTATTCACATTCCATTTGATACCATCATTTTAAAGTGTGTCCTTAAAATAATAGAATTTGTAGCTAAGAGAATGCGCCATCCCCTTTTCCTTATGAATCAGGGTGAAGTCTCTCTCAGGGAGGAGTGATAGGGAATGGCAAGGGACACACTGACGAAGGAGATTAATCAGAACTGGCTTTGACAAGCACTGTGGCAATTGGACAATTAAAACAGACATGGGGGGGGAAGAAGAATGAACTGGGGAGGAGGGTGGAGAAAACAGTGCAACAATGAATGAATGAAAACCCAAAATCTCTGTAAATGTTCATTAAAACTAATAAAATTTAATAAAAAAAGAAAATGAATCCTTAAAAAAAAAGGAAAGCTAATTTCTCTGTAAACATTTGCTAAATTCACACTTACAATAAAATTTTCTTTTAAAAAAGAAAAAAATACTTAATAGACTCCAGATATTTAGGTGTTGGGCAGGGGGGAGGAACACACACACTTTTATATTGTTTTTTTAAATGCATGGCTCTGGAAGGAAAGAAGAGAGGACAATATTTCTGAGCCACAATTTACTTTCATGAAGAGTAGAACAAGGCAGACTTTTATTGGACTAGTAAGTATAGTTTCATTAAGAGATCTCACAGGCTTTTCACAGAGTGCTGACACAGATGAGGCACAAAGCCCAGAAAAATGAAACCATAAGATAACACAAGTGCTATTCTTTTTCCCCCCTGTGCACACAACTTAATAGAGCTACTGTCAGCTATACTAACACACACATTTTAGCTAAACATATTTCAAGATCAGTGAATCTAGCAAAGCTTTGCAGAATCTTCTATATTGCCAATATTGAAGATTCATTCTTGCAGTATATTACTTATCAGTTCAATCTAAGTACTGAATGCACTTTTGAGCATGCACTGACATTATCCTGTTCTATCAATTCTTATGGGATTAACTTATAATTTAGAATTTGTGACTGATGAGCTAATGATTTAGAGTTTGTGACTGAACAAAGGCAGTATTTTCTGCCTAGATGAATGAAATGGACACACAGTTATGTGGCTAGTAAATAACATATATTCCCCAAAATTATATTTTTGAGGAGATACTATTTTACATTATAAGCAATGCTTTTGGTAATTTTCATCCAGTTTTTAAACTTCACCTACATTATAAATACTTAATTAAAATAATTTGCTTAAGTGGAAAAAATAATTCTAGTTATTTTGTTTTGCTTCTAAAATTAAAAAATGTCATCTGAATATATTTATTAATATATGAATGTCATTCAGTTTCTTTATTTTTGTTACAGTGCTATACTGTTTTGTTGGTGGTAGTGTTAAATCAAAATCAATTTATATCTGACTCCCCAAGAGGTTATCAGAAGCTAAACTTCATGGGAGGATATAAAAAGAGCAAGGACCATGTAGTGATGCCCATATCTGACCTTTACCAACTTCGCAAAAAGGAACTGTTTGTTAACAAAATCAATAACACAAAACCAATTCCCGTAAGGTCAGACATACCTCAGACATTCCCACACCTCTTTCTCCTAATTTTAAACACCAATCTTACTGCTTTACTCGATCCAAAATCTAGTAGGGTAGCTCACAGACCACATAGAACCATACTGGGAAAGTTAAAATGTTATGATCCAGAAAAATAGCAGAATACATATGGTCAGGACAGCTTTTGAAATGTGCTCACAGGCACCTTAGCCTTGAGCCTCATGGCTTCAAGCCAGTATTAGAAATATCTCAGTTCTGCCAATATTAGCTGGCAAGCCCACCCCAGCCCCACCTGAAATTGGAAAAAAAAAATATAATTGGGCAAAGGCTCTTTACTCCCACCTCCAGTTGTCCAACAAACTTGGGCAACAGCTCTTAGCTCTGGTTTTGTCTGCGAGAAGTGAAGTAATAGTTGCATTTCATGTTGATTTCTGATTCTCTGCTTCAGCCATGGCTGCTGCCTCTATAAGCCTAGATGATGCAAGAATATCTGGCCCTGAAGGGCATCTACTGCATCCCTGCTTCTCCTTTGCTGGTGATGAGATAGATACTCTCTCTGCAACTAGCTAATCCCTTTGTGGATAGACTAATAATCCCTATTTGCATATTTCCATCCATATCCATGGCAGAAACAAGTTCTGTGGTTTGGAAACCCATTTTGAATAATAAACTCCATAAAAGAGATTACCTTGCTTTCCCCCATAAGGCAATTGGTGGATTCAAACCATCTGCCTTTAGGTTGACAGCACAACTCCTTATCAACTAAGGCACCATAGCTCCCTGTTTTATTTAAAATTATAAATCGTTAAACCATTGCTTAATTATGATATTGGCTTATTAAAAGCTCTAATAGCCTAGGGATAAGAAACGGTGCTGTAATCCCCAAAACACGAGTTGCTCTGTGGGAGAAGGATGCACAATCACTTCCCATGGGATTAAGTATCTCTGAAAACTCTCCAGAGAGTCAGCTATGGGTGGGTTCCAACTCTATGGAACACAACAACAATTATAGTAACATTAATATGAATATAGTTATAGGTGTATAAATATTT
>NW_006399955.1:1939081-1962362 GCF_000299155.1 Elephantulus edwardii
TCTTTTCAACAGATGTAATTGATCTGATTCCTGTGCATACTATCAGTTGAAATCAATGTGTGTGTAGTTGTGTTTATGTTTCTTCTAAAAGATAATTGCAGTGAATAAATCCTTGATTGTACAGAAAAAAAAAGTAAGACTTGTTTGTACTTCCACTAACATTCCTTTACTCACTGTTTGAATTTTTGTTCATTAATTCTTGACACAAATGTTGGTTGTTAATTCAATTATATTTGCATTATCAATATTTACTAAAGAACAAAATAAAATTTAAAAAGTGAGCATCTTGTGGTTTATATTATGGTGATAAGAATATAAATGCCTGTTTTTCCTTTGTAAACATTTCTTAAAAACAGAATACTAAAGTTTGAATATTATTGTCAATTCAGTTTTTCTATACTAAATTACTTTTTTCCATTGTTAAAAAGTCCAGGAAATAACATAACTTTATAGATGATTTGGGAGATGGAAATCCACTGCCAGACAGGCCGGGAAGAGACCTGGGAAGAGCAACAGTCAGCCACCCACCACGGAACTGCAGAGGAGCGAACACCGTGAGACCCCAGAGGAGTGAAGACTACACACCACCGTGTGACCCCCAACACACAGGGTGCTGCTGCGTAAACCCCCACCAGCGCCCAAGCTATTGGTGGTAGTGTCCAAGTCCTGGGCTCCTTAGGCCCCCTAGTCCCTTGCTTTCCTACCCTTCCCCCACCCCCTTTGCAGCTCCACAACCACACACCTCAGCCCCCACCACAGCCCTGTGATCTCAGGGCACCACCGCGGATCCAGCCATCACCCTGAGCTATCAGCCAAGCTGTTGTGGAACTAACCTGGCAGAAGAAAGGATGGTTGGATCTTAGTTGTGTTTACTGGGGCATTGCTGATTACCTGGGAGAGCACCTAAGGGAGTGCCCACTGGTGGGGAATTTGGCCGAGCTCTCTTGGGCTATACCAACTGCCCAAAATGAGACAGCCAGCTGGCTTCTGTGAACTCTGCAGACCAGCCAGAGGCGAGTGGGTTGGTGGGAATTTGACCTTGACTTTTCGGATCCTGTCGGACCCAGGACCCTGCTGGAGCAGGGCCTGTTGTGTGAGGGCACCTGCATAAGTGCCACTAGGCAGGGAACACTGAGAAAACCACTGGGTAGGAAACAGACAGCAGGAATTTGAGTAAGAACCCCAGTCGTGAGCACACTGAGACAGCAGAAGTTTGAGCAAGGTCCCCCAAGTGTTTGACCTGCCCTTGAGATCACCCAACTCTCTGCCTGCCTCACCCCATTTGGCTCCACACCAGTGCCTACACATCTGGGCAATCAACTTGCCTTTAAACGGGAGCACCTTGACCTGTCTTAGCAACAAGAGATTGCCCTAGTAGGCACTGAACTGACTTTTTTCTGAAGTCAGAAAGTCAGAGAAATGCACAAGTTCAGTAGCTTCCCATCTGATCTCAAGAGCATTGTCTTCAGATCAAGAACACATACCAATGTCTCGAAGAAAGCAAACTATCTCACACAATACACAAGCGCAAAGCAAGATGTCACTCTCAAAGGGCGACACAGTAGCAGTGGATACCCTGAAGCCAGAAAGTATCATGGAACTTTCTGGCACTGAATTTAAAAGAGGAGCAACTGAATATATCCAATGGATGAAAGACAAACTTGATGAATTACAGGATACTAGAAACAAAGACCAGGAGGAGTTCACAGAAATAATGCAAAACATTGCAAAGAAAACAAATGAGGCATAAGGGGCACTGGAAAAACAAGAATCCACCATTCAAAATATAAGGTCCAATGTTTCAGAGGCCGTCAACATGATGGAGGGACATATGAGCAGAGTTGATGAGATGGAACACAGAATCAGTGAAATTGAAGACAAAATTGTCACCACTGATCTGCTAGAGCAAAAAGCAGACTCAAAAAAAGAAGGAAAAAGAAGAAAACCAAAGAATAATGTGGGACACCATCAAGAAAAATAACATGCACATCATTAGAATCCCAGAAAAGGAAGAAGCAAGTAAAGGCACTGAAAAAGTTGTGGAAGAATTATTAGAGGAAAACTTCCCAGGCATAATGATGAATGAGAGAATATGTATTCAGCAAGGTCAGCGAACACCAGATAGATTCGACCCCAAAAGAAAAACATCAAGGCATATCATAGTTAAATTTGCCAGAACCAAAGATAAGGAGAGAATCCTGAAAGCAGCAAGGGAGAAACAAAGAGTAACCTATAAGGGAGAACAGATAAGATTAAGTGCCAATTTCTCAGCAGAAACCATGCAGGCAAGAAGAGAGTGAAAGGACATATATCTAACACTCAAAGAACACAACTGTCAACCAAGAATACTGTACCCAGCAAAATTATCCATCATATATGAAGGACAGATCAAGATATTGGCAGAAAAGCAAAACCTAAGAGGGTTTGTATAAACAAGACCAGCATTGCAGGAGAGACTCAGAGCGGTCGTTCTTACAGACATAGCACAGAAAGCTCCATGGTCCAAAGTAATTAGCAACAACACCAAAAAGAACTCAACACAATGATAGCAATAAAACCCAGCCTCTCAATAGTCACACTGAATGTGAATGGTTTAAATGCACCGCTGAAGAGAAAGAGAGTAGCAGATTGGATAAAAAACCAAAATTCATCAACATCTTGTCTACAAGAGACACACCTGAAAAATGAAGATAAAGACAGGCTAAAAATAAAAGGGGGGAGGGAACATACCAAGCAAATGGCAACCAGAAAAAAGCAGAAGTAGTCTTATTAATCTCTGATAAAATAAATATCAGTGCAAAAACCATCACAGAGAACAAGGAATGTCACTACATAATGCTGAAAGGGTCAATAGAACAAGAGGACATAACAATAATAAATATCTATGCACCAAATAAAAGACCAGCAAAATACATAAAACAAACATTAACAAAACTGAAAAAGGAAATAGACAACACTACTATAGTGCTGGGAGACTTCAATACACCCCTCTCAAGAAAAGATAGTACTACCAGAAAAAAAATTCAACAGAGATACTGAAGAATTAAATCACACAATAAACCAACTTGACCTCATAGATATCTATAGATTAATGCACCCCCAAAAAAGCACAGTATACCTTCTTCTCCAATGTGCATGGAACATTCTCTAGAATAGATCACATTCTAGGTCACAAGGCAAGCATCAATAGATTCAAAACATAGAAATAATATAAACCATCTTGTCAGACCATAATGCCACAAAATTAGAAATTAATAATAGGACGATAAAGGAGAAAAAGCCATACATTTGGAAGCTGAACAACACCTTGCTTGAACATGACTGGGTAGTAGAAGAAATAAAAAATAAAATTAAAAAGTTTCTTGAAACTAATGACAATGAAAACACCACTTGCCAAAACCTCTGTGAAACAGCCAAAGCAGTAATCAGAGGTCAATTTATAGCAATAAGCAAACACATCAAAAGACAGGAAAAACAGACTATTGACTCTCTAACCCAATATCTCCAGCAAATTGAAAAAGAACAGCAAGAAAACCCGACACCCTTTAAAAAAACTGAAATTATAAAAACTAGAGCAGAAATAAATGAAATAGAAAACAGAAAAACAACTGAAACTATCAACAAAACTGGGAATTGGTTCTGTGAAAAGGTCAACAAAATCGGTAAACCACTAGCAAAACTCACAAAAGAAAAGAGGGAGGAGACACAAATAATCGGAATAAGAGATGAATCAGGCAACATCACAACAGACCCAACTAAAATTAAAAAAGCTAACATTAGAGTACTATGAAAAACCATAGATGATTTGGAGTTCCTATTGGGTACAAAATATTTAAACATTCAATTACTATTTGAAAAGTTGGCAGTTAAAACTCATCCAGAACCTTCAGAGAAGATGAATTTTGCTTTCTACTTGCAAATGGTTACATCCTTGAAAATGCTACACAGCAATTCTACATTGCAAACATGGGTAGACTAGGAGTCAGAACTGATTGAATAGCAAAATATTTGTTGATTTGTTTTTAATATTGTCTCTTCAGCTTTAGGTAACACCAATTTCTTCTACTTGACCTGAGATATCATAGAGTCTGGGATGTATATTTATATTAGAAAGGAAGAAGCAATTCCATGGGCTTTCTCTTATCAATATTTACTTATACCACAGATTTGTCAATCAGAATGAGGGTTTAATGAAATGTTAGAAAGTGTTCTAAGAACCCCTGGTTGTCATTTTGGATTCACAGCCTATTATGGTAAATGTATTTACCTTCGAGAAGCCTTCCACGGGAGAGAGATGGGAAATCTCCTTCCTTGACAATTACAGTCTTGGAAACCCAATGCAACTTTGAATTATTTCCAACTTACTGGGAATGAGACAAAAGTTAAAGGAGTCTTGGTGACACAGTGTGTGACTTGTCAGACTGGTACCTGAAAGATTAGTAGTTTGAATGCTCTCTACTGGAGAAGGATGGGTGGTCATCCTCAGAAACCATGTGAAGAGGCTATATGGGTTAGCACAAATTCAGCAGCAGTAGGTTTTCCTATCATTTCAGATTTTTCATCAACACCTAAACTACTCTCAGAGTGCGATCCCAACTGTCGTCGTATTACTACATTGTATTCCCACACTGAACTTCCCAACAATGTCTAAGCAGAACCCTAACCAGGAATATTTGAATTGCTTTAATGGTGAGAGTGACTTCCTGAGAATCTGTGTCAGTTGATGTCTTTTCTATTCTTAAGGAAAAGCAAATTGTTCCCTCAGGCCCCTTTCTCTCAATATTTTTAAAATATTTCTTTATATTTTTCCAGAAATAGTTACAAGATCTTCTTTTTGACAATTCTTGTAAGAAAATCTTTGGTGGTTTTTTGGTAGTTGTTGCTTTGTTTTGTTTTGTTTTTTTTTTACTTTTGTTTGTGGTTGTTGTTGCTTTCAAAGTTTAAAAGAGTCATTTCAACAATGCTTGAGGTTCTGCTGCAGATGTATCTAAGAGGATATTAAATCCTGAATCCTCAGTTTTCAAAAAATAAATGGGGGTATAGTTGAGAGTTAATGACAATAAAATTTTACATATACACACCACACAAATATATTATTGTCATTGTTGACTGCTGTCTAGTCGAGCCAGACTCATAGCAACTCTGCGAACAAAAGGCCTGAAGCCTTTCTATAAATATCATTGTTTCTCAAAGTTCATAGAGTTTCCAGAGGCAAGTTATTTAGGAAGTGGATGCCACTGCTTCTTCCAAATATAGACTCTACAAAATAAGTTTGATTTTGTCACATCATTGCATTAGACCTGCTTTAATAGACCTGTGGTGAAAAGGACAAGCAACAAACTCTGTTGTGTTATGATCAGTGATTTCATGTGCAAATAAACTTAAATGTCCTTGTAACAGTTAGAATCAGGCAAACTACATCAACAAATTATCTCAATAATTCAATGTCTTATATAACAAAAGATCCCTTTTATCTCATACCACATACTCATCTTCTGTTGACTGGGATCTATGATCCTTGCAATTTTCAATTGAGTGTGAAATCAGGAAAGCCTTCAGTATCTGGACTTCAGTTGAGTGTTAAAGCAAATAAAGAGGCATACTAAATGATGTGCTGACCTACACAGGTTTTATTTCGTAGCATATCAGGCAAGGCCTATAACATAGTCATGACTGATTTAAGGAAGGAAGAGAAGTACAAACATCCTATGTGTTTGGAAGTAAAAAATAATGGGTAATGTCAATGGTGTTAATGATGGTTATAGGACTAATATATTTTGTAGTCTCATTTCAAGTTTGTGGCATATGAGCAAGTTACTTAAAGAGGAGTTAATACGATTATATGAACATTGCAATTTCAAGAGTTAATCAGAAAGTAACAGTAAAAATTAATATATTAATTACCTGGTGCCAAAAGGAAAGTGATATTTTCAGATATTCTTTTCCCCTTGTTTTTATTGTGATTTTAATGAAAGTTTATAGAGAACTTGGATTTTCATTCATTCATTGCTGTTCATTTTCCTGCCTGCTCCCCACTCCGTTCACCTTTCTCTTTAAGGAAAAAAAAAAGTTCATTGATATAAAATTCCCCACTCCCATCCCAGTCCACCTTACCAAGAAGCCCCCATTATGGAGCATTATCATACAAATATTGTCCTTGTTGTTGTTAAGTGCCATCGAGTTGTAGGCAACTCATAGCGATCCTATGAAGGAAAGTCCTCAACACTTGCGTGACTTTCATCCTTTCTCCAGGTTCATAGGATTTTGGGAGGCAAGCTATTATGGAAGTGGATGCTACTCCTGCTTCCAAACACTACAAACACTACTCATGAAATATTATACAAAATGGGTGACCCAGGAGGACATTATGCTGAGTGAAATATCTCAGTCACAAAAGAACAAATGCTGCATAATGCCACTGTTGTAAAACAGGCCTGACATAAGGGTTGGGGTAAAACTAAGAAGAGAGGGATGAATAATGTGTGGAAGCAGATGAGGAAAAGAACTGCTTGAAGGGGATATATGATTGTGTGTTGTTTGTATTCTTTTTTTTTCTTGAAGAATATCTTTCAGAACACACATTATTATAAATTCTTTCTCTGATTTTGTTGATGTGTTAATTTTTTTAAAGCCAGTTTTAAAGCATAGGAGCCGTATCTATCAAACATAAATATCAAGAATGAGAGAGTCTCCATCTCCTTGCCACTGTGGAATTTTAAGGAACACTCTAGGCATACTTTAACTATCTGCTAACATCTAAGATAAATGATACTACCTTTTTCTTTTGTATAAAAGCAATTAACTAACACAGATGGTCACCTCAATTACTAGGTGAGTTGAAGATGAACTGTGCATAGCAAATGGTGCTTTCAACTCCTCTCAGATGAGGGCAAATAATCATTTACCTTGAGTGCATGCATGTAATGGATGAGTCTATAAACGGTGAGCATTCATTCAGCTTTTGCTCTTTCATTAGCAGATTGCCTGGGATGCATGTAGTCTGTTTTAGTGTCTGCTCAAACTGAAACTGTTCTCTTTATTTTCTACATTTCTCGAAAAGATTTGCTAAATTTCCAATAGATTTTTCGATCTCACCAACAGAATATGTATCTATATACAGACTACTAATTTTCTATTAAGGGCTCCTAATGGCTCAAACGGATAATGTTCATGAGTGCTGATTGAAAGATTGGAGATTTGAGCCCACCAAGAGGTGCTTAAAAAAAACAAAACAAAGTTAAAAAAAGAGTCTGTGAACCTACTTCTGAAATACTAGGTACTGAAAATTACATGAAATGAAGTCCTTTTGATAATTATGGTGTTCTCATAAACCAAGGAGACTCAACAATAACTGGTAGACAGAACACATACATATTAATCCTTTCAATAGTGTTACGGATACTCTAGGAGGCTGAAGTTAACACTTTCAAAAATGATATTGGAGGAAGTACGGCATTCAGTAAGTAAGAAAATTATTTCGTTTAATATTCTAGTCTTTTCAGGTGTATTTATCTTTCAGTTGTTTTTGTTGTTGTTATGTGAAATCGAGTCGTTTGCGACTCATAGCGACCCTTTGTACAACAGTCCTAAGCCCTGCTCTATCCTATGACAATCCAGTGCCTCTGACACACCCATCCTGATAACCCCAGTCACTCAATCAATCCACCCCACAGAGGGTCTTCCCCTCCTGCACTGTCCCTCCACCCTCCCAAGCATGATGCCCCGCTCCAAGGACCTGTCCCTCTTTACAACATGCCCAAAAGTATGTCAGACAAAGCCCCAGAATCATTTCCTCCAAGGAGTAGCCTGGTTTAACCCTCTCCAGGATGAATCAGTTTGTTTTCTTGGCAGTCCATGGTACATTCAATACTCTTCTCCAGCACCACAACTCAAAGGCATCAATTCTCCTTGCATCCTCCCTAGTCATTGTCCAACTCTCTAATGTATAACAGGTGATTGCCAAGACCATGGCCTATATCAGATGCACTTTCAATCCACCAGGTTCACAGAGCTCTCAATTTTGCTTACGCGACATCATTTAACCTTAAGTCCAAGTATGTGAGTATCATTATGTTTTCTTCAATGACAGCACACCATCATAAGATTATACAGACACAAAACTAGACAATATATGACTAGACACTGGACTGTGGATCACTTCAGGCACCTATATCTATTTGAACATGCTACTAGCACAAGAAAGAATAACTTCACCTTTTGCTTATTTTCCAAAACTTTACATAGCAGAGTAGTCAACTAACTTTTTGTAAAAAATTAGTTGTTTGTTAATGTGTAGGGTTTTATAAACTTAAAGGTAATGGCAATTTATTAAGAAAGTTATGTCCCAGAGAGAAAGAGATGAGTTGTTCTTCAAATTGTGTAGAAAACCTGTAAAAAAGTTTGACATATCACATGATCTCATCAAAACTATTCAACTCTAAAGTGTGGCAACAGTGACAGACAATGCATAAATGGGTAGGCATGTATGTATTGCAATAAAACTTTTTGTATTACTACAGAAACAGGTGACAGAGACAAATTTTGACTGTAGCTATACTTTGTCAACCTTAAATCTAGTCTATGCAATTTGCCTTTCAAGCTGTACTTTAAGAAGATTGTGAGAAATAACAGTTTTATCTTCTTAGTGTTCAGACTCTTAGCTAAAATGACTCTCACACTCCTTTTTTTTAATTTCAAGGAAAACAAATATTTGTACTTTAGTAAGCAATACAAAACAATTAGATGTATAGGAATATGAATATAGAGAAGGAAAGAGACTATCAGGAACATTCTTAAAAGCCTATTAACTTAGTTTCCAGTCTATACTATAACATATATTTTTCACAGTAGTAAAATAAATTTTAGCGTTAAAATATTGTTAATATTATTGACAAGAAATTCTGATTTATTGACTTTTACTGATTATAAATGATATAAGATAAAGACAATTAAAAACAGTGATAACTAATTATAGAATGGAAAAATGAAAGGGTTCTGCCTCACTACTATTTCATTCAAATGCTTAAAATAATAATGAATCACAGTAAAGCAGTATAATATCATCATTACAGTTATGTAATATGCAATACAATAAGCACATTAAATGATACTCTATTTACTTTGTAAAATTTATGCTTGCAAATTGTAAATAGAAGTTTGTTTTTTAAGAAATTTAGTGCAATATTGGCACTTCATCAACATTCATCTTACATATTTTGTTAGGAAGAATTAGGTAAAATATAAACTATTTCAACTCACACTTCATAGAATGGTGTTATAAAAACATTAAAAAAACCCTATGAAATACCCTTATTATTAAAAAGTTTGTTTTGCTTTAAAAAGAATTAAAATCTTCATGGGGTTCTGATGAATAACTAGTGATTTTGTATTTTCCTTGTTGAAGTTATTTGAAAGAGAAAAAAATAAAACAAAATATAATTTCTTTTAATTTTAATATTCCATGGTACTGATTTTAAAAGGTATGGTGAACAGATTACACCTAATATTTAAATTTCTGTAGTTTTTTTTTAAAGCAAGTACACGCATATATATACACATACATACATTCGACCATCTTGATTTTTAGTTTTTGCTGTTGAGAATGTAAAGCCTACTCCTTATGGGGGTTCAAGTCATAAATGTGTTCAAACATTGATTCATATTAGCTGTTCCTAACTCTATAATCCTCCAAATCTCCTTTGATTGCGTCTCTCCCTCTCATGATGACAACACCACTCATCAGAAATCTTTATCCTTTCACGTTCCAGAATTGAAATAGTCAAATTGTCAGGAAAATTGCCTTACTTTCAAATATATACTAGCTTTAGCTGTTTCCTCCCTCCCTCTAGAGCCTGTCACTTTTACCCATGTCAACAAATGTAACTTGTACTATTTTATTCACCCATGTAATTTCCTTATGTTCTTTTTCCCATCTTATTCAGTTTATTTTTCAAAATATCACCATAACTATCTATCTATTATAATAATATATATTAACTATGTATATGTTATGCAAGAAATCATTCACTTGCTTAAAATTGTCTATTGACTATTTCAGTTAAAATTGAAATTATTTAATATAGCATTTAAGAGATAGTATGTTTGGTCCCTTCTTAATTTTAGAGATGAAAAATAAAACTCTTATTCACTATGCTTCTACCTTCCATTCATTTAATCGTAATGTACTCGTAGTTGACTCTTCACTGGGTTTCCAAGACTGAAAAATCACTTAAGAGGAGATTGTTCATGTTTCTCCAAAAGAACAGCTGGTGAATTTAAATCACCAGAAAGGAATAGCCTTTAGGTAAACAGTTCAACTCCCTATGGACTAAGCCACAGTGTTGTCAAGTTACTTCTATCTTAGTGACCCTCTATGAGGCAACGAATCCTTTCATGAAAATACTACTCGTCTTTCTTTCATGGTGCATCATCAGATGGATTTGAACTGCAGACATTTCAGGTAGAAGCTCTATGTGTTAAGCAACATTCCACCATACTTCCTCCTAGTCTTTTTTCCATTGATATACTCAATGTTGTTCTTTACCTAATATGTTTAGAACCTGTTTACACTTGTTGAAATTTTATGCTCATATCTTAAGTACTTTGACATAGCTAATAAGATAATTCACATTTATAAAAGTAAATGATTTATATAAGTGGCTTTATGTTAGTCTAAATTGGAAAACGGTGTTAAAATAGAAGTGGATGCTGTTACCCACTCTCCTTCAGACTAAACTGCACCTATTTTCAAGCAGAGTTTCATTTTCCAAATTAAGTTCTTGGATGACTTTATTAGCTCCTTTTTCTATCCTCTGCCAAGTCATGAGACTCGAATAACTATGTAAATTCATTAATCTCATAAAGCAATTAGTGTAAAATCCAATGACTGTTAAATTATTTCAAAATGAATTAGTTACAACATAACGTTTCATTTTCATGATAACCCTCATTTATTTACACAATATGATCATTTCGATTAAATACATGCAAAGATGTAATATATTAAAGAGAGCAACAGAAAACTTGTTCATCTCTTGTAAAAGTGACTTTTATGACCTGTGGTTACATGAATTAATGTATATTAGACATTTAGCACCGTCTCTGGCTGAGAGTAAGCCACCAAGAAATGTTCCTTCCTCCCTCTTCCACATACTGTAGCACTGGCAGCACAGCTTATTAAGAATGAAGTGAAACTCCACTCGAGTGAATTCTGGAGAGGTCTTATTTCATTAAACTCTTGAAGAGGAAAACAGTCTCACAAAATAACACTCTAGAAATTCTTCCATTAGGAAGTTTTTAAACTTTCTTAGCTCCTATCTCTTCAGGGAGTCCTGATGGACTAGACTGTAGAGAGTTGCATTGGTAACCCAAAGGCTGAGCAACTCTAGCAGTTTAAATCATCAATGACTCAGTGATATAAAGGCGGCCAATCTCCTCCCAAGCAACTTACAGCCTCAAAAACCCAACAGAGGGCCAGCTATGCATTGATTCAAATTCAATAATGACTCAGTGGGAGAAAGGCAGGCAATAGTTTCCCATATAATTTACAGTCTCAGAAGTCCAATGGGGGTTTAGCTATGGATTGGTTCTAACTGATCAACATTGAGTGATTTTTTTAAATATATCTATACATCTATATATCTATATCTATATATATCTATACATCTATATATCTATATATCTATATATATATAGATATAGATATATATTTATATATCTATATATATCTTAATGAGCTCTGGAGGCCTAATTGGTAAGAAGTCACATTGTCAATTGAAAGATAGGTTGTTTGAATCTACCATCTGTAGGAGAAAGATGGACTATCTCCCTTCCTGTGGAATTTACAGTTGATGAAAACCTGTGGGAGGGAGGGTCAACAAAGAGTAAGTCAAATGTCTATGTAATGAGTCTGAGCAAATACTATTCATTTTAGAATTGATGATTTTGTTGTGAGGGTAAGGAATGAGTATTTAAAGATTTCAATGAGTTGTAAGAGTACATACAATAATATATCATACAAAATAATATTGAATGCTTTCAGTAAATCAAAATTTTTCCTAGTAATTTCTACTCTACTATAAAATATGTGTGATTTACCATAATATATGAGATTGTTGAAGGATATCAAAAACCACTTAAAGTTAGTAAAATACATAACTGCATGGATATTTTGAAAAGAACTGGGTATAAACCTTGATTCTATCACTTAACTGAATAAATAAACTGTTTTTATGTCATAATTTTCTTACTTAAAACATGCTGTATAATGAAAATACAGAGATCATGATTATGACATTCTTTATATGTGGTTCATAATCCCCAGTTAATATGGCTATCATAAAAAATCAATAAAGTAGTATAAGTAAAACAACTCAGTTAACTACATATTACTTAACATAATAATTAAAAATACTAGCTTACACTCTCAGAGGAGTTAATTGTCCAGGAAATTGAATAAAAATTCCTCTGAAAAGCATTTTTAGATGATAATGCTATTTTAGTGATTTTATATTAATTTAGGAGTTTGTAATACAATGTGAGCTGTAGAGATGAGAAAACATTTGTGGCTTTAAAGACTAACATATGGTCCTATTTTTAGCTATAATGAAGTATATTTATCAGCAGTACTCTTAGAATGTAACTATTAAACTGGACAAATATGAATAACAGTCTTTTTGAGATATTGGAAGTTCTCACAGGACCATGATTCTTGAGGAAAGAAAACATGAAATAAATTCATTCAAACACATGAAATTACATTCATCCTCTATTTCTGTCTGAGGATTGTTTCCAAGACAGAGTTCTTCAGAGCGTCCAGTGAGAAAGTAGTTGCATTACTTTTTGAAAGAAAGTAAGATTCCGGGCAAGGCATTATTGCTATGAATTCAGAAAATGTCCACTGGAAAACAAAAATCCTAGCAGTGCAATGGTTGAACATGTGTCTGCTAACTCTAAGAATGGCAATTAGAATCCACTGAGCAGCTCCACAGGAGAAAGATTTTGATTATATATTTTATAAAAATTAGTTATTCAAACTCAACAGTTAAGTTTTACTCTACATAACCATGAATTGGAATCCCACGATGGAATGACACGGCTGCACTCAACTACTTCAGAAAGCTAATCAAACAAAGGAGTCTACACGACCATCCATGGAATTGTGCACCATAGACTCTTTCATTGATGATTATTTCTTAATCGACCACTAGGTCTTCCTTCTGAAACATTTTTGTTTGGATATGAACTTGCATATTTTTAAAATTTTGCAATATTTTAGTTATCAAGTAAACTTGCTACATAATCATTTGTACCAGTAGGCCACTTCATTGCAGAAAAAAAAAATAAGAAATAAGGTGCACAAATTTTACACAGATACCTCCTTTAGTCTTTATCTGAATGTTAACTTCATACCCTGGAAGCAGGAGTGGCATCCACTTCCTAAACAACATACTTCTTGAAACTCTATAAACTTGGAGAAATTACTATAGTTATAGTAAGCCTTCAGGCCTTTTGTTGATATACATATATGGAAGGCCCTTGTATTTGAAAGTTGGTTGGGCCTGAGGGCCTATTGTTATTTTATTTTGGAGGAATATTCTTCTAAGTTGTACAGAATTTTCTGTCAATTTGCTATGCTGAGATTATCTGGGTTTGCTGTGATGCTGAACCTTGTGTCATTGGGGAGTCAAATGCCATAATGCTGCCAATGGTGCATAGTGTTTGGTGGAGCTTCCAGTTTAAGACAGGTTTGGAAGGAGGAATGGCATCCACTTCCTAAACGACTTGCCTCTGGAAACTCTATGAACTTGGAAAAATGACTATAGTTGTAGAAAAGCTTCAGGCCTTTTGTTCATAGGGTCACTATGAGTCATGCTCAATCAACAATGAAGTTCATACTACTACAGATACACTTGATTCGGGCCACTGTCTTTTCAATCACTTGTAATGCTTTTGAAAGCTAGACAATGAATAACAATAACAAAGGAAAAAATAATTGAACTGTGGTGTTGGAGAAAAGTACTGCCATGTCCTGAATGGTAGCAAGGGTGTTGATTGTAGATCCAGCAACATGAAATAAACCGTTTCAATCCTTTCTTCATTTATCATGATGATACCCTCTGGTCCAGCAGAAAGGACTTTTGTTTCTTTTATGTTAAGATGCAATCCATATTGAAGACTTTAGTCTTTGATCTGATTAAAAATTGTCAAAGGTGGTTCATCTCATCTCACTAATGCCTAGTATGCCGATGTTCATTCCTTCCAATTTCCTGTTTTCCAACATTCAAACTATGTACATTCCATGTTCAGCTATGTACATTCCATATTCCAATTATTAAAATATATTTGTTGTTTTGGGTTTGTTTTTCTTTTCTCATTTCAACTGACTTCCAGTCTGGGCTCTACCACTTGTTGTTGTTGCTGTTGTTGTTGTTATTGTTGTTGTTGTTGTTGTTAAGTGTCCTTGAGTTACAGGCGACTCATAGAGACCTTATGAAGGAGAGTCCTCAATGCTTGGGTGCCTTTCATCCTCTCTCCAGGTTCATAGGGTTCTTGGAGGCAAGCTATTATGGAAGAGGATACCAAGCTTGTTTCAATTGGTGAGCTCCACCCCACTCTCTGTCAGCATTGAGTAACCAACCATTAACGCATTTGACACATCAGTGTCACAGTGTTCAGCCTCACAACAACCACAAGTTACTGCTGTACGGCAACTTGTACACCAGGGCTATACGATCTAGAGGAATGTCTGAACAAAAACAATGAAAGACAGTCCCGAGGGCCACTGATTAAAAGTCATCCACCTTTGGCTTGGTAGCATCGCTTTCTGTCCGCTGGTCTCTACCACTACATTCCTATAACTATTCTCATTCAGAGGCCTATTATTTAAGAACTAGAAGGGCAATTCTGCTTCCTAGTCTGTCTTAATCACAAATATGTCTAGGAAAGTGTGGAGCCAGAGTGCTCTTTGGAGGCAAGAATAATTGATTAGGCTTTGCCTCACATACTTTGGGTATGTTGCTAGAAGAGTCTATGCCTTGGATAGGCATATGATGCTAGAAATGGTGGAGGGTTAGCAAAGGAGAAAAAACCCACAACCAGGTGGATTAACAGGGTGACTGCTACAATGGGTTCTTGTGTGTCAGGAAGTATGAGGACAGCATAGTATAGAACAGGGTTCAGATTGTTTATTGATAGGTTTGCTATGAGTCATATGCAGCTCAAAAGCACCTAACAACAACAGTCTTCAATTTTCTGTAGCAAGTGCTTCAGGTTCCCCTCCCTTTCAGTAAGCAAGATTGTGTCATCTGCATAATGTAAGCTGTTGATGAATCTTTCAAAATAGGTTTCCTAATCATGAAACTTGACTCTGCAATGTGGATGGGTGGGAATAAGTGAATAAGGTGTTTTAGCCTAACAAGGGGATTAGCTATTTCACCATTCCACAAGGGGATTGAGGTAATGGGGGTGGCAGCTGTGCTAAAGATGGTTAAATTGGCTCAGGATAGAGTAGGGTTTAGAGTTGTTGTGCATAGGGTCACTATGAGTTGGAGTAATCTAAATGGTACATAACAACGTATGAAAATATCTAGGCTATTTACACAGATCACTTTAACTTGGGACATATTATTATTCATTTAAACTATGAATTTGCTCCCTTTGTTAAATGTAATTTTTTTAATTGAATGATCTTTAGCAGTATACTACTGCATGTGATATTAATCACATTATTTGATAATGTCTGCATTTTATTGGATTACCTTTATTAGAAGTAGGAACATATATTTTAACTAGTTTATCCTAAGTTTCTATTAGTTTGGTATGTTTTTCCCCTAATACTTTATGTTAAACTACAGATGTTGTTACTGATTACTTTTGAGTCAAGCGTGACTCATAGTGACCCTATGAACAAAAGGCCTGAGGTCTTTCTATAACTATCAACATTTATCAAAGTTCATAGAGTTTCCAGAGGCATGTTGTTTAGGAAGTGGATGTCACTTCTGCTTTCAAAAAGCAGAAAGCCCTTAAAAATGTAAAAGCTTCACAAATCCTCTTGTTGTTGTCGTCATGTACCATCAAATCAGAACTGGCCCACAGCTGACCCTCCGGTGGGTTTTCAGAGGCAGTAAATCACTCGGGAGGAGATTGCCCATCTTTCTCCAACAAGCAGCTGATGGATTTGAAACACATGCCTTCAGGATTGCAGTGCAGCTTTTTGCCACTAAGCTACAGCCTTCTTTCCTATAATCACAAGAGTGATAGTACTATCCAACTCATACAAGAAAGACTTGTTAATACAACTGTTACATAGATATACACACCAAACTTGGCAAAATTAAGTGAGAACTACTAAAAACTTTTGAAGTCTGAAATTGATCAAGCATGTAATCAAAAGCATTAATAATAATTTGTGCCTGGAATACAAGGGTGGAAACAAAGAATAAAGTCCTTCAAATCTGTCATTATGCAAATAATTTTAGTTTTATATAATATTATATTTTCAAAAGTATAAAACCTTGTTTTTGTTGTTATGTGCTGTCAAATCGCCTGCAGATCATAATGACCCTATGTACACAGCCCTAAACCCTGCTCCATCCTGTGCCAATCTCACTATCTCTAACATAACTACTCCTATTACTCCAGTCACTGAATCAATCCAACTCACAGAGGATCTTCCTCCCCTGTGCTGTCTCTCCACCCTCCCAAGCATGACGTCCCCTTCCAAAGACTGATATCTCCTTGCAACATGTCCAATGTATGTCAGATGATGCTTCATAATCATTGCCTCCAAGGAGCAGCCAGGTTTAACCTTCTCTAAGATGAACCTGTTCATTTTCTTAGCACTCCATTCAGTACTCATATCTAACATCACAGCTCAAAGGCATCAATTCTCCTTCTATCATCCCTAGTAATTGTCCAGCTATCTGACCTAGCAAGTGATTGCAAAGGCCATGACATTTATCAGGTGCACCTTAGTTTCCAGAGTGACATCATTGCTCTTCAGTACTTTAGAGTGGTCCCTAATAGCAGACTTTCCCATTTCAATATGTCTTTTAATTTCCTACCTGCTGGTTCCAAGAGTGTTGACAGGGGAGCCAAGCAGACTAAAGCTGTTAGCAATCTCAATTTCTTCATCATCTACCATGATGCTGCCAATTGGTCCAGTGGTGAGAATATTTGTTAGGTTTATTTTGATGGTGTATTCATAATATTATAATAAATTATTTGAACGTTTCACTACATTTATAACATTTAATTCACAATAATTTTAACAATAGTCTAAAGTATATTAGAGATGGCGAGAATGGTACAGAATAGGGCAAAGTTCAGATTTGCTGTCCATAGGATCTCTGTGAGCAATACTTAACTCACTGTCACCTAATAAAAACATGTCAGTATTTCTTTTATTATTTTAATATTTTGGTATTTCTTATTCATGTATTTATAATTTTCTTCTCTAAGCTACTCAATTGTTCAACATATTTGAGAAATTTAGTGGCATTTGTTGAAATCACAAATATTATAAAACTATTCATAAGTATTAATTTCATTTAAACTATCTATAAAAATTCTTATTCTTATCTGGTTGGATTTAAATCAAAGTTGATCCTCCAGTGGTTTTTCATAAAACCACAAATCACAAAGGAGAAGACTAACACGTATTTTCTCCATGGTGCAGACAAATTATCAGAGAAGTGCTGGCCTGAGATCAGCAGTGAAACTACCTATAGACTATCCTAAAGTTTTCCTAAAGTGTTTTTGTTGTTGTTGTTAGGTGCCATCTAGCCAAGCACGACTCATAGCAACCCTATGAACAGAAGATCTGAACCCTGTTCTATCATGCACCATCTTCATACTTCCTGACACACTAAAGCCCATTGAAGCAGTCACTGTGTCAATTCACCTGGCTGAGGGTCTTTCTCTCCTTTGCTGACCCTCCACCTTTCCCAGCATCATGTCATTCTCCAAGGAATAGTATCTCCTAGCAACATGTCCAAAGTATGAGAGGTAAAGCCTCATCATTCTTGTTTCCAAAGAGCACTCCGTCTGCGCCCTTTCCAAGAGATATCTGTTCATTCTCTTAGCTTACCAGTCCATGGGTTGTTCAGTGCTCTTCTCCAACACCACAGTTCAAAGGTGTCAATACTTTTTCTGTCATCCCTATTCATTTTTCAGATCTCAGATGCATAGCTAAAAATTGTCAAGACTATAGCCTGAATCAGACACACCTTAGTCTTCAAACTGATGTCACTACTCCTCAATAATTTGGTGAGATATCTAAGTGCAGATTTTCCCAGTATAATGTGTCTCTCTATTTCCTGGCTGCTGGTACCAAGGGTAATAATTGTGGATCCAAACAAGATGAAGCTGTGACAGTTTCAATCTCCTTTCCATCCATCATGACACTGTCTATTGGTCCAGCTGTAAGAATCTTCATTCTTCTGACATTGAGAAACAATCCATACCTTAGGCTGCATTCCTTGATCTTTTGCATCAATTGCTTCAAGGACTCTGTACTTTGAGCAAGCCAGGTTGTGTCATCTGCATAATTCAGGTTATGCATGACTCTCCAGCCAATTCTGATGCCACACTCATCCTCACAGAATCCAGCTTCTTTGATAATTTGCTTTGCATACAGATTGAATAGGAAGAGTCAAAGAATACAATCCTGGCACACTATCTTCCCAATTCCAAACCACGGAATGCTTCCCTGCTCCATTTGCCCAAGAGCCCCTGGTCCAGTTCCACGTGAGCACAATCAAGTGCTCTGGGATTCCCATTTTCCTCAGTGTCAGTGACAATTTGTCATGATCCACACAGACAAATGCATTTGCCTTGTCAATAAGATGCAAATAGACATCTGTCTGTTATTTTGTTTAAAATCAGCTGTCAGTGGAAAGCCTCTTGTGTAGGTAAACAGGATCTGGGGGGTGGGCCTTTGTATTTAAATGTCAGTTGGATCCTGCCTGAGGGTGAGCCTCAAGTGTGGTGCAGTCAGATTCTGGAGGAAGTGTTTTAGATTTACCTAAAAACTGGGTGTAAACTGATGGGATATTTCTAACTGTGTTAGCAATCAAGTATTAAGCTAATTTCTGGTTTCTTTTAAAAAATTAGCAGAGATCTTGGAACAAGTGCTGTTCTTTAGAATAATTTTGTTTGGAGTATTTCCGTTTAGTAACACTTTTGGAAGCAGGAGTGGCATCCACTTCCTAAATAACATGCCTCTGGAAACACTATGAACTTTGATAAATGTCTATAGTCACAGAAAGACTTCAAACCTTTTGTTCATAGAGTTACTATGAGTTTTGCTCAACTCGAAGGCAATCAATAACAACAAAAAATGCTGTAGAGGTACAAAACTAAACTTGTGTTTAAAATTATGAAAGTGAGTTATTTTCCTTGCTTTAAGACTTAGCTTGCCCTATTACAACTAAACTAATAGATACCAACATGTTAAAATGTGCCAAACACTATAACTGTCAATGTTCTTGGATACACAATCAACAGCTATTGAAGCGGCTATCAGGAAGTAAAAAATGTTTTGAATTTATTGATAAATTATGGTGTAGTCACACAATGGAATACTATGTGGCAACCAAGAACAATAACTTTGTAAATTACTACCCAACTTGGGAGAGACTGGAGAACATTATGCTGAGTGAACTAACTCAGTCTCATGAGGATAAATATTGTATAAAACTGTTATTGTAAAATGAGTATAAGGATCCAGGATGGGTGGGAGAGGCTGGAAGCAGAGGGATGTGGATGTGCAGGGTGAAGAGGGGGGTTATTAATCAATGGGTTGTACAATTTGATGGGTTAGGGGGTGAGGGAAATGGAAATAATTTGTTCAAATTTGTATTCGAGTTTTGTAAATAAACTAGTAGAGAAACAAAATGTATTACATCACAAAAAAATTATTGTCCAACATCTCTTCAAAATGCTAAAGAATAAATACATAAATTTAGACTAATTTACATGTGACCCAAGATCATGTTATTTTTAAATTGCTTCATATGAATATGAAAGTTTGATAAAGAACAAAGAAGTTTGAATAATAGAGGAATTTGGGTGTTTTAATATAAGAGGTAGAATCTTAAGGGGAAGTTGCTCAAACACGAGGAGAGCATCTACAAATAATCATTAATAATTAGACACTGGAATGCACAAAGTATGAATTTAGGAATACTGGAATTTATAAAAAAATGAAATGGAATACATAGAGAAATTCTAGGCAATTGTGAGCTAAAATGGATTAAAATTTGCCGCTTTAAATCAGATGATCATATTACTTACTTTGCCAAGAATTAAAACTTGAAGAAAATGATTTTGCATTCACAGTTTAAAAACCATTGCAAAATGTATCCTAAAGGACAATGTTGTGAGTGATGGGGTAATGTCCATATACATACAAGGAAAACCTTAACACAAATGTTATTCAGATATTCACACCAAATAGTTACAGATAAAGCAGAGGAGACCGGGAATTTTACCAACTTATACCCAAAGTTGACCAAACACACAGCCAAGATGCATTGATAATTAGTGACAAAAATTAAAACGTTGGAAACAAAGTGGAGGGAATGATAGCTGCAAATGATGGCATTAGTGATAATTGTATTTGTTATATCCATAACAAAGAAATACTCTCTTAGAAAAAAGCACAGATGATACCATTTACTTACCCATGCAGAAAGCTGAAACAGGATCAATATCTCACACCATACACAAAAAATCAAGTCAAGATGGATCAGAGACCTGGGAGTAAACCCCAAAAAAATAAAGTTCATAAGAGACAAACAGGAATCAAGCTTAGAAACCCTAGTTTATGGTATAAAAAGACTGCTAAAAACATCCTCAAATGCATAATCTGAAGAAAATAAAATTGAAAACTGGAAAGATTAAATCCCTGTGCACATCAAAATTTTTTTCCAACAGAGTGAAAAGAAAACCTACCAACTAGGAACAAGCATATGGTAATACCATCTTAGACAAGAGTCTCCTAATGTAAGTTTTCAGAATAGTCCTAGGCATCCTCAAGGAAAAGACTGATAACCCAATTGCGAAATTGGCAAAATATATGGGAAGAACTCTCACAGAAGAAGATATTCAAATAGCCAATAGACACATGAAGAAATGCCCAAAATCACTGGCAATAAGAGAGATGCAAATCAAAACCACAATGAGATACCATCTCACTCCAGTAACAGTAGCAAAGTTTAATAGGACAGCAAGTAATAAACATTGGGGAGGATGTAGTGAGATAGGAACTCTTATACATTATTGGTGAAATTGTAAGACGGTACAACCACTCTGGAAGGCAATTTGACACTTCCTCAGAAAGCCGAACATAGAAATTCCATATGACCCAGTTATACCTGAGAAAATGAAAACAGAGACACAAATGAATACTTGTACACCAATGTTCATAGCAGCATTATTCACCATCACAAGATCATGGAAACAGACCAGATGTCTGACCACAATCAAATGGATTGAGAAATTATGGTAAATTCATATCATGGAATACTATGCAGCATGTAGGAGCTATGATTTTGTTAATTATCACCTAACTTGGGACAGAATGGAGAGCATCATGCTGAGTGAACTAACTCAGTCCCAAGGGGAAAAATATTGTAAAAATCATTATTGTAGAATGAGTATGAGGATTCTAGGGCAGGGGAGGCTGGTAGCAAAGAGATGAGGATGAGCGGCGTGAGGGGAGAGGAGAGATTAATCATAGGGGTGAACAATTTAATGCAGGGAGTTTGAGGGAAATTGGAAGATTCTGGTCTGATAAACAATGTATTTGAATTTTGTAAATAAAATAGTACAATAAAAAGTTAAATAGAAAACTAAACAAAGAAAAAAAAGAAACACAGATGGTGACTATAGACATTAACTTCACCTTCATCACCACAGGCTCTTGCTCATATGTTGTTCTGTATCAGCCTATTATTTTTGGTGAGTGACTCTTCTCTACCTTCTAAATTCTTTTATTGCTTCCTGAATCATTTCATATTCTGCCCAAAGCATCCTTAAGTATTGCAACTCAAGTATTGAATTTGTTCTTCAGTTCTTTCAACTTAAGAAATGCTGAAGGAGTTTGGCCCTTTTGACTTTCTTAGTCTAGCTCTTTGGACATTTCATTACAATACTTCACTTACTTGGTTTTCCCGCGTTGCCCTTTGACATCTTCTATTCAGCTTCTTAATTTCTTGATTCTTTCCTTGTGCGTTGGATAGTTGGCTCTTTAGTGCAATATTCACTGTTTCATTTGACATCCATCTTTTTGTCTCTTCTTCCTCCTCTGCCTTTGTAATGACCTTTTGAATTCTTCATGGCTAATACTCTTGATATGCTCTCATAGCTCATTTAGTTTTCAGTCATTAGTGTTGAAGGCCTCAAACCTGTTCCTGAGATGGCTTTTAAATTTAAGTCAGATGGACTCGAGGTCAAATTTTGGTTCCTGTGGATTTGATTTAATTTTCTTTAGCTTCAGCTTAAACTTACATATGAGTAGTTGGTGGTCTGTTCCACTATCAGCACCTGGCCTAGTTTCGACAGCTGAGAGTGAGCTTTTCCAGACATTCTTTCCACATATGTAGTCAATCTTATTCCTATGCATACCATCAGGTGAAGTCCATGTGTATAGAATATATTTATGTTTCCTATAAAAAGTAGTTGTAATAAATAACTCGTTGACTGTGCAAATTTCTATCATTCTAGCTCCAGCTTAATTTCTGTCACAAAGTCCATATTTTCCTACTACTGATCCTTATTCTCTGTTCCTAACTTTTGAATTCCAATAACTAATTATTTATTACAGCATCTTGATTGCATGTTCAATCAATTTCTGGCTGAGAAGTTTATAGAGTTCTTACGTTTACTCCTCATTGGTTCTAGTTGTTGGAAGCAGAGTGTAGAAATTATTGAACAATATCATTACTATCACATGCAAACAAGATTCTGCTGAAAATTATCCAAAAATTACTTGTACAGAATATCAATAAAGAACTGTCAGAAGTACAGGCTCGGTTTAGAAGAGTTCATTGCACTTGGGATATTAGCTAATTTAAATTTACCTTTCCTAAAAGCATTGCTGTTCTAATCGTTTTTGGATGATCTTCAGTAGAATCTTGCTTGCATGTGAAATCAACGACACTGTTCTGTAGTTTCCACACTCAGTTGGGTCACCTTTCTTTAGAACGGGAACAAATATAGATCTCTTCCAGTCAGTTGGCCAAGTGGTTGTTCTCCAGATTTCTTGGCACAACTTGGT
>NW_006399955.1:1965079-1966749 GCF_000299155.1 Elephantulus edwardii
GCAGGATAGAGCAGGGTTTAGTGCTGTTGTGCATAAGGTCGCTATGAGTCGGAAACGACTCGATGGCACATAAGAACAACAAAAGCAGTGAGTACCAGATGAGTGTCTGTGTTTCTTTGACTATATAAAGGCATTTGACTATGTGGATCACAACAAACTATGGCTAACTCTGAGAAGAATGGGAATTCCAGGATGATTGATAAATACTTATGCAAAACCTACACTTGAACAAGGAGGGAATCGTCAGAATAGAGCAAGAAAACACAACGTGGTACAAAATTGGGAAGGGTGTAGTAGGTGTCAAAGACAGTAAGATTAATACAGGATAGAGCAGGTTTTCTGAGCTGTTATACATGGAGTTGCTATGAGTCACAATTGACTCAATGGCACATAGTAACAACAATAAGTTATTATACATATAATTGTTTTTCACACTGTTACATTTCAGTAGAAGCACTAATGGTATACACTGCTGACTCAAGTAATGTACCATTCTGATCGTTGGAATCCACCTGTGTGGCATCCAGGGAGACAGAAAGATAATATCCTATCATATGATTTATAGCAAGAAGCCGGAGTGGCATCCACTTCCGTAAATAGCTTCCTCCGGAAACCCTATGAACCTGGAGAAAGGATGAACGAAAGCAGCACACAAAGGTGTGGAGGACTTTAATTCATAGGGTCACTATGAGTTTCCTACAATTCCACGGCATTTAAAAACACAGAGAGAGACCAGTTGGCCTTAGGGGACGGAAAGCAAACTACCAAGCCAAAGGTGGGTGCCTCTAAATCCACGGCCCTAAGGCTTGTTTTTAATTTGTTCAGTCTTCTAGGTCGTATAGCCCTGGTGTGTCCACTTGCAGTACAGAAGTAACTTGTGGTCGCTGTGGAGCTGAACACTGTGTCACTGATGTATCAAATGCGACAACGGTTACCCATGGTGGAAGTGTTTGGTGGACCTCCCGGATTAAAACAAGCTTTGAAGCAGGGGTGGCATCCAGTTCTGTAAACAGCTTGCCTCCAGAAACTCTATGAACCTGGAGAAAGGATGAAAGTCATGCAAGTGTGAGGACTTTTGTTCATAGGGTCGCTATGAGTCGCCTATGACTCAACGGCACTTAACAGAATAACAATAACATGATTTACAGCTTCTGAAAAAGTACAGTAAGTTCAAGTCCACATTCCAACTCAAAAACACTGAAATTTTGTCTTACATTCCATCCTCATTCTCTCATTGCCCTAGAGAAAGAACCAAATCATAGCTGACTCTCCAGTAGATCAATCTGGATTTTACTATTTTCTTGATTCAAAAGAAGGAGTACTTAGCATAATCTGAAGGTTTTAATCCACATTTAATAAGTGTTTTTTGTATAAATAAATGTAGTAGTTGCTACTTACACTTCCAATTTACACAACTATCAGGCTCTCTTTTTATTTTGATCTCTCGGCTTTTCAGTTTCTTTTTTAAATTATTGTGCTTGTAGGTTGGTCTCGTCTTTAATTGATTGTAATTCATAGGATTTATAATTTTGTTATATAAACTATTATACTAATGCTACTTTAACCAATAATTTTCTTCCTGGGCATAGTCTTCTCTTATATGCTGTAGCTATTTTTTTCCCAATAGCCAATAAAAACAACTGCTAGAATAAGAAAGAAAGAAAGAAAGA
>NW_006399955.1:1967223-1967906 GCF_000299155.1 Elephantulus edwardii
AAAATATATGTTATTATTGTTTTTGTTAAGTGATGTAGAGTTGTAGGACTCATAGTGACCCTATGAATGAAAGACCTGGACACTTGTATAACTTACATCTTTTCTCTAAGTTCATAGGATTTCCAGAGGCAGGACACATACCTGGAATACACTATTCCCAATATGAACCATACAGTGTTTTCTTACTCTATTTTAACTACTACCACCTTGTCCAAGTGTAGGTTTTGCATAACTACTATCAAGTGTCCTGGGATTCCCATTCTTCTCAGAGTTAGCCACAGTTTGTATATGTATGGTTATATAGATATGGATAGATATAGATTAGATATAGATAATAGATATAAATGATAGATATAGATGATGGATAGAAATAGAGATAGAGAGAGAGAGATAGACATAGACATAGACATATAGTTACATATGTAAATGGGTATATAGATATAGTTACATATATATATGTTGTTGTTGTTGTTGTTATTTGCCATTGAGTCATTTGCAATTCATAGCGACCCTGGGTACAATAGCCCTAAACCTTGCTCTATCCTGTGCCAATCACATTGCCTCTGACACACCGATCCTGATTGCCCCAGTCACTGAATCAGTCCACCTCAGAGACGGTCTTCCCCTCCTGCTCTGTCCTTCTACCCTACCAAGCATGATGTCCCTCTCCAAGGACCTGTCTC
>NW_006399955.1:1968920-1988860 GCF_000299155.1 Elephantulus edwardii
TATGGTTATATGTATATGGTTATACATATATGGTTATATATATATATATAATTGTTGTGCACCACTGACCCACTCCTAACTGACTTGTTCCACAGGGTTGTTGTTGTTGTTGTTATGTGCCGTTGAGTCGTTTGCAACTCATAGCGACCCTATGCACAACAGCCCTAAACCCTGCTTTATCCTGCGCCAACCACATGAGAGGAGAAAGCTTTACTACTACTTACTACTATGCCATCAGATACAGATATATTTAAAACTACAGTGCATTTTCAGGTGAAAGAAAACAAAGCACCTAGAAATTTGTCCTTCTTTTCTGTACCATGATGTGAAAACACTTGTTCAGATAACTTTTCTTTGTACTGGATCATCCTTTGCATCATGTGTCATAGGATTTTTAGCTACTGACCGGGCAACAGATATTCACTACGTGCTAGTTGTGAACTCTGCCTTAACTTGTAACAAGAATAAGATAATGCCAGATTTTGCAGATAATTTCCAGCCTAGGAAGTTATAGTATTCCCTGTTGATAACTAACGTTCTAGAAAATTTCTTACATCACATGTGCATCCTAACACATGGAAAATTTTAGTGTAGCAGCTTTGTTTGTGATAGCAAACATCTGGAAATTACACATATTATCATCAACAGTAGAATTAATGAATAAGCCATGGTATGTTAATACAATGAAATGTTACAAAGTCATAAAGTTTAATGATTAACAATTGAGCTTCTTTGAATGTCAAATTATACACTTGAGCATAAACAAGTTACTGAAGAAAATAATTTCAAAAGCATAAAATGAAGCACAGTTATACCAGATATAAACAAATGTGATGGTGGTTGTTATGTGCCTTTGAGTTGCCTGCGGCCCATTGCATACCTATATACAGCAGATCTGAAAACCTGACATACTAAGGATTTCTTTTTTTTTTTGAGGCTGTTATCACAAAGGAGGAGGTTGTCTGTCTTTCTTTCCCAGAGGCTCTGGTAGATTCAAATCCCAAAAGAAGGGTACCTTCAGATTAATACCTCTGTGCTCAAACCATAGACTATGAGGATTCCCTTAGAATTGCAAACAGCATAGCTTTCACCTTTGAATTTTTCCCAAAATAACTGTTACTTTGATATGGTCTATGTTTATATTTTAAGGTGTTACCACAGCTTGTCTGTTTATGTTCATGATTTAAGGTGTTGCCACATCTTAAATAAAATTAAAATTAAAGAAACATAAATAAGGAATGATATGTCTGACCTATCAGCTGTTTGCTGCTATAAATATTATCAAGGGGATAGATACGTTCTTTGAAATGAGTAGAAGTCAGACTCAGCCACTACCAACTCCCATGTTTTGTAGTTATTGCTTTTATGTGTTTTTCAATGGCCTGTGACCCATAGCAACCCTATGTACAGCAGCTCTGAACCCTGCCCTGTCCTGAGCCAATCTTACTAATTCCGACACACCAACTTCCGTTTCCTTAATTATTGTATCAATCCATCTCATCCAGGATCTTCCTCTCCTGTGCTGTCCATCCACCCTTCCAAGCATGATGTTCTTCTCCAAGGCCCAGTCTTTCCTGGCCATGTGTCCAAAGTATGTGAGATGAAGCTTCAAAATCCTAGCCTACAAGGAGAGACTTCGTTCCACCCTCTCTAAGACAGATCTATTTGTTTTCTTGGCAGTCCATGGTATATTCAAGACTCCTCTCCAGCAGTTAGATATACTTATTTCACATATAGGTAATGGAGGGGTTTTTTTTGTGACACAAAGAGTATTTGATTGCTTAGTAAAAGCTTAAATTATCCAAATTGCTGTCACCTAGTATCCATCAAGAGCAATCTATTCTTATTAGAATTGGAGATCTCAATCCTAACATTAGCTATTGAAAACTTTATAGGATGCTATACTACTGTACATACCACATGGTTTCCCATGAGTTGAAATAGCTGTATGCCAACTGGTTTTTTACGTAAAATCACAAATTCCAACAATATGTACAGAGACATAACGTAGCTTTAAATACATCTCAAAACTAATTGATTAACAAAAAAAATCTAACTATAATATATTCGCATTAACCAATAACTTTATCAAATCATGTGCCTCTTTCCTTTTTCTCATTGTTTCTATGTTGGAACCCTCTAGTGCCAGAGAAGCATCTTCTTTGGTTTAACAGTGCAAACCTCTACAGACTGTGTCTCCAGAGGTCACTAATGCAGTCTATGTGCACTAATGCTCATCTATAGAGACATGCATCAGGATTGGAGGAAAACTCATCAACAATCTTTGTTATGCTGATGTAACAGATTTGTTTGCTGAAAGTAAAGGAAGAGAACTTGGGGAAATTGCTGCAGAAGGTCAGGTAATGCATCCTTCAATATGGATTGTATCTCAATGTCAAGAAAACAATTATTTGCATGAAAACAGTCAAGAACAAGAGGTGCATAGCAAAGTGGACTGAAGGGCAGGGTAGGAAGGAAATTATGCAACAATGGATAAAAGGAAATCCAAGTTCTTGCTAAACTTTTGTCAAAATCTCAATAAAAAACTTATAAAAAAACCCCAAATTATGTGTGTTTGTGTGTGTGTGTGTGTGTGTGCGCGCGCGCATGGGCACATTAAAATAAAACATATTTAAGGTTCTTTCGCTCAGCCAAGGCCAAAATCAAGGCTCTGGACCTTCGTGGCAAGAAGAAGGAGAAGCTGTTAAAACAAGCTGTACATCTGAAAGTGGAACTTTCCCACCTGCACGGCTCCAAAGTGACAGGAGGTGTGGCTTCTAAGCTCTCCAAAATCCTAGTTGTCCGAAAATTCTTTGCCCGTGTTCTCACTGTCATTAACCAGAATCAGAAGGAGAACCTCAGAAAATACTATAAGGCCAAGAAGTACAAACCCCTGGATCTGCGGCCCAAGAAAACACATGCCATGCGCCGAAGCCTCAACAAGCATGAGGAGAACCTGAACACCAAGAAGGTGCAGTGAAAAGAAAGCCTGTACTTTCTGTGAAAATATGCAGTCAAGGCCTGAAATTCTTAAATAAATAAAACACAAAACTAACTAACTAACTAACTAACTAACTAACTAACTAACTAATTAACTAACTATTAAAACATTTTCTTCTATCAGTAATAAATTAGTTTGAAAGGAAAAAGAAAAGCAAAATTTCTTACCATTGAACCAATAAGCAGCATCATGATTGATGGAGAAATGACTGAAATTGTCAATGATATCTTCTTACTTGGATCCACAATCAATACTTGGTACCATCAGTCAGGAAATCAGGAATTGTGTTGTGTGGAGAAATTCTGTACTCAGAAACCTCTCCAAATTTCTGAGGAGCAATGATATAAGTTTGAGGACTAAGGTAGATCTTATTCAGGCCATAGTCTTTCCAATCAATCACTTGCTATGCATCTGAGAGATAGACAATGAAAAATGATGACAGAAGAAAAGTTGATACTCTTGAGCTGTGGTGTTGGAGTATACCTGCCAGATGAAATGGTCTAGAGTTAAACAGCATTTGGGAGTGTCATAATGGTAAAATACTGAAATGTCTGGCCACATTTTTAGGCTAAGGGCAAGGATCCTGTGAATCTCAGTGTCAGTGTCTTGAAAAGAGACAAGTATGGAACACTCAGAGTGCTTGTGGCTTTCTTTTTGCCTCAAGCAGGTGTCAGCAGAGAAGACTTGACAGATGAATTGGGAGTCTTTGGCCCAGATTTTGCCAGGATTTGGGGGTGCCTAAATGGTAAAATAGAGTAGGGCCCTTGGGCCTGCAGCCCTCAGGCCTGTTTTTAATAAAAAATTCTGCTAGGTCATATAGACCTAGTGTGTCCACTTGTCGTACAAAGTTAACTTGTGGTTACTGTGAAGCTGAACCCTGTGACACTGATGTGTCAAATACGACAACGGTTACCCATGGTGGACAGTGTTTGGTGAAGCTCTCTGATTAAAACAAACTTGGAAGCAGGAGTGGTATCCACTTCCAAAATAGCTTGCTTCTAGAAACCTTATGAACTTGGAGAAAGGATGAAAGTCACACAAGTGTTGAGGACTTTTGTTCATAGGGTCACAATGAGTCGCCTACAACTCAACAACACTTAACAACAACAACAACAACATAGGAACAGAAGATGCAGTCTTGCTGGTATGATATGAATATAATTATGTAAAATAACATCAAAGAATGGTATGTAGCACATAATAATAAATATGAGCATAATCATAAATACTATTTATAGGACATATTTGAGTAATTCTTTTAAATCTTAAAAGGGAGCTGCTTATTAACACTATGTGTTGTAGCTTATAAGAGTTTTAGGTTGCACAATGGGTTTATTTCTTTACATTGTCAAAACTTACAATTGTGTTAAAATGATTTCTTTGTGCATTTCTATAAACAGCACCTTTATAAGTTTTTCTAACTGGGAACAAGTAGTTCTTGGATTAGTAATTCTTCTGTCAGGATTTTTTAAACTAATATTGCATTCTTCATGATGCATAGGTTAAAGACAATTTGGCACAATTGTCATTGATCATGGTTTTAATTAGTCCACTGAGTGAATTTTTGATGTGAATGAGAAGACTTCAAATGGTACCAGTTTTATTTATGTAAAAAAATGATATGAAATAAAATACACTGACTCTCAGTCCTCTCTAAATTTGTCTTTTTAAAAAAAATTGTCTTTTATAGTTACTATAAATGTAATAATGCAGAATATATTTTTAATATGTTTTTTATTTGGAATAGTATTGATTTAATTTTAATGACTGAATAATACCACATTACATGGGAGATCAGGTGGTCTAGTGACACAAAACTATACTGAAGTCCTGAAGGCACAGAGTTTGAAGCCACCAGCTGCTCCATGAAGAAGGATGGACAGTCTCCTCTCATGTGATCGGTTAACTGCCTCTGAAGATCCACCAGAGAGTCAGCTATGGGTCAGTTCCAACTACAATATACAAGAACAAACAGCAACAGCATAGAGAGACTACTATTATTATATAGCCTCTCAGTACACATACAATTCAGAAATACAACACTTTATAAAAAAATTCTTAAATAGAATTAAGAAATAAATTGCAGTTGATATATATATATATATATATATAATTTGGAAGCAAGAGTGGCATCTACTCCATAAACAACATGCCTCTGAACACTATATGAACTTTGATAAATGTTGATAGTTATAGAAGACCTCCAGGCCTTTTCTTCATAGGGACACTATGAGTTGTACTTGACAGCAATATATATATATATATTTTTGTGTGTGTGTGTATGTGTGTGTATATATGTATATGTATATATATATGTTATAATAAGGCATAATGTTGTGTTGTTATGTGCTTTTATGTTGAAACCTACTCAACTGACTCTTCAGCAGATTTTTCTTACACTGTAAATCATGCAGGAAAAGACTTATCATCTTTCTCCGTGAAGCAATTAATAGATTCAAACCATTTGCCTTTGTATTATCAGTAAAACTCCTTACCACTAAGATACTTAGGCTCCCTTTCAGGCATAATAGATAACATAAAGTTTTAAAATAAAATATAGATATTTGATTGGTAAACAATATAAAACAAAAGACTTTCAGCAACAATATCAAACAATTAAAAAACTTTTTTAAAACATTTTATTCCTGAGACTACTTATCTCGGCGTGTTTTGCTCCTTTCCACTTCAGAAGATTTCAACTTTATGATACCTAAGTTTTCTTCTAGGAATAATAATATAATCTTGAGAAAAAAAAATCTATGACTGAATCTTTATGTAAATCTCTACATAATAATCAGAAGATGCAATTAACAACAATAAAATCTCTATAGAACTTAAAATATTTTTGATTGACATGAAAGTATTAAATATAATCAAAGTTAAGCAAATGAAGTTAGTTTTCATTTTCATTTGCAATGTATTCATAATTAAAATGTGGTTTCTTATACTATGTACTAAATTTTCAAGGACTAAAATGTGGTTTCTTATACTATGTACTAAATTTTCAAGGACTTTTCTTATACCTTTCTGATTTTTATCAGGTATAATTAAATGCAAAAGTGAATATATTCATGTGGCAATAAAGAAGACAAAAAAAATTCACGATTGTTGCAATAAATCTACAGATTATTCTAAAAGGTATTAACAGTTAAAAATTATTTCTAGAGTCCTTGAAAAATATTTTGGTTAACATTTCAGGTGCTAACACAGAGGCCAAAGGTTCAAGTCCTTACCTAGATCCTTTGGAATAAAAGTCTAGAGATTCCCTTAAAACAAAACAAAACATAAAATAAACATATTACTACAGTTTTATTAAAGTATATTTGGCTTGTCCAAAGTAAATTCTCCAACTTATCCAAAGACTTCATATCTCTGAAAGTTCACATCTATCAATTATTCAAAGGGAGAATGATAGGCAATCTCCTCAATATGATTACAGCCTCTAACCCTAATGAAGAGACAACTATGAGTCAGAACTTGCTCAAAGGTAGTGAATAATAGTATATAATTACATACAATGTATCTACTCTAACTGTTGCTATTGTTAGGTAACATCATAAAAGATCAAGGCCACATGGAGATGGCTATATTTGATCTTTACCAACTTCACAAAAGGCAGCAGTGCCTATCAACAGCACACCACCAATTCCCGTCAATTCAGATATGTCCCCAGTGCTCCTGTACCTCTTTCTCCTAATCACAACACCAAAATTACTGCTTTACTGGATCTGAAAATGATGCAGTAGCTTATAGGACCATAGTAGGAAAGTTAAAAGGTTATAATTCATGTAGCAGAGTACAATCAGGAAAATTTCCAAAATGTGCTCACAGGTGCCTCTCCCTTGGTCCACTTGTAGCCCTTGGTCAGTGTTACAAACCTCTCAGTTCTGTCAGCTATAGCTCTTTCCAACTCCTATGTCCTCCAACAAACTTGGGCAGAAGTTATTTAACTCTGATTCAATGGTGTAGCATTCCCAACATTCACTCTATTTCATATCAAGTCTCTGGTTCTCTGCTATGGCTAGTGGGGCTGTTGCTCCCCTAGGCTCTAGTTTAGCTGCACAATAAGCTTTGGTACTGAAGGTCATATCATTATATTTTCTTACTTCTTCTTTGCTGATGCTCAATTTTCTCTTTTTCTGCTGCTAGATTCACACAATTCAATGGTGAAACTAGCCAATTGCCTTATGGATTGGTAAGATTAGCCAGTTCCATTTTGGATAGGGTAATGTAGCCTATTCATATATCACTGCCCATCTATATGACAAAATAAGTTAAAGGATAGGGAAGCCATTTTGGACAATTGTCTAAATAGGAAAAACAATACATGGGAGCACTGGGTAGTAAGGTTCTCTTTCAAAGGGCCAGAGGGAATCAGAATAGCACTGCTCCAGAGCAGAAAGCAAATAAAGATCCTGTAGCCCACACACATGGGACCTCTATACGCACATCAACAGCAAAAAGTTCATTGTTGACTCACGGACTCACAGTTGTGGTACTGAGAATGGAGTTTATTGGGGAAGTAAGTTGAAGAGCAAAGACTATCATCTAACACAAGGCTGGGTTTTAACCCAAGTTCCAAGGCACAATTAAATTAGCCCAGGCTCTGGTTTCATTTCAGCAGTCAAATCCAAATCACCCATCAATTTTTGTCTCAGAATAGTTGTAAGTCAGCTTTTCCTTCAAGCATCCAGGAAGAACAATAAAACATTTAGGGCCAAACTCACTCAGAATATCTTAAGCTGAAAGAAATAAAGAATAAATTCAAGCCACAAGTTGCAATGCTTAAGGATGCTATGGGCACAATATTATTCTATGATTCAAGAAGCATTAAAAACAGATGGAAGGAGTATACAGAGTCATTGTACCAAAAAGAATTGGCTGACGGAGAAGAATTTCAATCAACAACAAATGAGCATGAGACAATGATGATCAAGGAGGAAGTGCAGGCTGCTCTGGAGGACTTGGCAAAAACTAAAGCACCAGGAATTGATGGAATATCAATTGATGTATTTCATCAAATAGACGCTGCTCTGCATGTGCTCACCAATTGTGCCAAGAAATCTGGAGGACAACTACTTGACCAACTGGCTGGAGGAGATCCATATTTATTCCCATTCCAAAAAAAGGTGACCTGACAGAGTTTAGAAATTACTGAACAACATAACTAACATCACACACTAGCAAAATACTCTTGAAGATTATCCACAAGCAAATGGAACAGTACATAACAGTACATTGACCGATAACTACCAGAAATACAGGCTGGGTTTAGAAAAAGTCGTGACATTAGGTACATTATTACCAATGTCAGATGGATCCTGACAGAATGCAGAGAGTACCAGAAGAATGTCTATCTATGTTTTATTAACTATGCAAAGGCATTTGACTGTGTGGATCACAATAAATTGTAGCTAACCTTGAGGAAAATTGGAATCTTAGAGCACTTCATCCAGCTTATACAAAACCTGTATTTAGACCAAGAAAAGTCCTCAGAACAGAGCAAGGAAACAGTGTGTGGTTAAAAAACTAGGAAAGGAGGGTGACAGGGATGCATCCTGTCCCCGAACTTTTCCATCTGTATGCAGAACAGATCATTTGAGAAGCAGGGCTTTATTAAGAGGAGTTGTGGCATCAGGATTGGAGGAAGACTCATTAACAATCTCCTATATGCAGATGACACAATCTTGCTTGCTGAAACTGAGGAGAACCTGAAGCACTTCCTGAAAAAGGTCAAGGGCTGTAGTGATCAATATGGATGGAAGCTCAACATCAAGAAGACAAAGACTCTCACCACTGAGACAATTGACATATTAGATGGAGAAGTGATTGAGGTTTTCAACAATTACAGTTTTCTCAGATCCACAAACAACACTCTTAACACCAGCATTCTGGAAATCAAAAGATGAATTACATCAGGAAAATCTACTGTCATGGTCTGCTCCACAGTGCTGAAGAGCAACAATGTTAGTCTGGATAGAAAGGTACCCCAAGCCACGTCATGGTCTTCTCAATTAGATATTATGTTTCAGAAAGTTGGAAAATGACTAAGGATGACAGGAAAAGAATAGATGCCTTTGAGTTGTGGTGCTGGAGAAGAGTCTTGAACATATACCATGGACTGCCAAGAAAACAAATGAGTCTGTCTTGGAGAGGTTGAAGGCAAGTCTTTCCTTGGAGGCTAGGATTTTGAAGCTCTGCCTCACGTAGTTTGGGCACATTGCCAGGAGTGATCAGTCCTTGGAGAAGGACATGATGCTCAGAAGGGTTGGACAGACAGTGCAGGAGAGGAATACCCAAAGGAGACGGATTGATACAGTGAGTGGAGCAATGGGGGTTGGAGTGTTGGAGTTAGTGAGATTGGCTCAGGACAGGGAAGGTTTCAGAGCTGCTGTACACAGGGTCGCTATACATCGCAAGCAACTCAATGGCGTACAAAACCAATAACACACTATGACAGTTTGGAAACAGGAGTGGTATCCACTTCCTAAATAACATGCGTCTAGAAATTCTATGAAATTTGATAAATGCCCACAGTTGTAGAGGAGCTTCAAGCCTTTTGTTCATAGGGTCACTACGAGTTGTGCTCAACTCGAAGGCAATCAACATCAAAAATTTTATTCAAAAGCTATATGCCTTTCATATAAATTAATGTACACTAAACCAAATGAAAATAGAAAGTACATTATGCATTAAATCGTCTTGATATTTTAACTAATTCCATGCCATCCATGTCATTTTCTTCTACATATAAACCCTGGAGGAAGTGCAACCAGAGTGATCCTTAGAGGCCAGGAGAGTGAAACTTTATCTTGAATAATTTGTACATATTGTCCAAGGATAAGGACATGATGCTGTGAAAGATAGCGATGCAAATGCTGGGATGCTTCTCAGCCAGATAAATTGAACTATTGACTGTAGTAATAGGTGTGAGCATGGCAATGATGATGAAGATGGTGCAAGTTAGACCAAGGTCAAATCAGCTGTTACTATGGGTTTTACTTGACTAAACAACAATATGTTTTATTATGTGAATGAAAAATTAATTACTTTTCTGAGTACTTTGATTCATGACCCTTTATTTGAGGTCAGTATTCAATTACCTAAATCACACTACTAAGAATCCAATAACAAAGAGACACTATCGTTGGACCTCAATAATGCAAGCCCTCACTTGTAATCTTCAGTTTTTATTTGCAATCTCAAAATCAATATTAGCTATTTCCTATGCTTTTCAAAGTATTTTACAACTAGCCATAAATTACAAAGAACATTTCTATAATTATCTTGCTGACAAGAAGGAACAATGTTGGTCAATTTACTATTTACTGTGTCTCTCCAAATATATAGGTTGATTGCACTTAAGCAATTTTCAAAGTGAATTATACATCTCTCAGATATGAACATGATACCTATTTTTTCACATGTGATTCCATTTACATGAGAAAGAAATTTAATTATTTTAAACTAATATTTATACTTTCTACATACCTTTTTTTATTATTTCAGAATGTAACCAGTTGCCATGATGTCTATTCTCACTCACAGCAACTTCATATGTATCACGTTAAATCTCTGCTCCTAAGGATTTTCAATGGATGCTATTTTCAGAAATAGATGGTAGACCTGTTTAAAAGACACATGGAAAATTATTCTGGTTGACACAAACTTCCAACATTTGGTAAAGAAGTCAAGTATGCTCCACCATTTGAGTAACTCATAAACATTCATCAGACTCTAGGTCAATCAGTCAATCACTGGAACTGACTCAGAGCTGACCCTCCAGCGGGTTTTCTGGGACTGTAATCACACAGGAGAAGGTTGTTAATCTTTCTCATGTGGTTGGATGTGCCTTCCATGAGGTTAGTAGCACAACTCTTTACCAACTAGGCTATCAGAGCTCCCTTCAAATTAGCAAACAAATGTTCAAGCTAAAAGACCACTGCGAATAGGGTCTAAATACATTCATATTCAGAACACTCTATAGGTTTATCCTGCTAACAATTGTCATTTCTTCATTTCCATTTTTTGGACACTTCAGAAGAACCATGGCTTCTACAGTCTGAGTTTAAGATTAATACTTTCAAAATTTTAAACAATCTACATTCTGCAGTGATCTTGCCCCAAAATTAGGACTGAGAAACAAATTAACATGATGTGCTAATCATAATTTCAGGTAATTAGTAATGATTTTCTCAGAAGAGGTTAAGAATTTACCATAAAAAGTGAATGGAAGGCTTTTGGTTAAAAAAAAAAAAGATACTTCTGCTTTTAACAATAAGGACATTGCAAGCTGTTAAGCTGAAATATGTACGTGGAGATATAATGAATAATTTTAAAAATAAGTTGTCTTTTTTATATTTTTCTGTATGGTATATTTATTAGGAGCAAAATATTAAGAATTCTTCTGCTCTAAAATGTAGTATTTACATGCATATATTCAATTACTTGGGAAACCAGTAATCCTAATCCCTGTGTTGTTCAAGAGTTAATTACAAACCAGGTAGCTCCTTGGAGGCAAAGATTCTGAGGCTTCGTCTAACATACTTTGGACATGTTATAAGGAGGGACTGGTCCTTGGAGAGGGACATCATGATTGGTAGGGTGGAGGGATGGCGCAGGAGGGGAAGACCCTCTATGAGGTGGATTGATTCAGTGACTGGGGGTAATCGGGATGGGTGCATTGGAGACAGTTCAATTGGGACAGGACAGAGCAGAGCTTAGGGCTGTTGTACATAGGGTCGCTATTAGTCGCAAGCAACTTGATGGCACATAACAACAACAACAAAAACAACAACACGTACAAACCTTCAATCATGTTTATTTCCTTAGATAGAGTTACTGGATTGGGGGTTAAGAATCAATGATCTTTGTTGTTTGCATAAAGGTTAGTAATTTTTTGGTTAAAAAAAGAGCAAAAAGCTAACATGTTGGGATTGCCGGTAATGGAAATTTGCTCTGCCACCTGTTAAAATTGTGCTGAGTAGTAAATTAAACAAAATCCATTCAACTGATGTTAATACAGTCTGTGAATATAGAAGTTGGTATGATTGTGTTCTTATATCAAACTGGAGAAAGGCAAATATGACTTGGTATAAGTAATTCTTTAAAACCAATTAAAAGAACCAATAAAAAGAAACCTTAATTCGTTCAGAGCTCAGAAACTTGATGGAACATCTGCTAAGAGTCAATTCTTTCCCCTCCCCCCATGCCATGAAAGAGATTTTTTTAGATGAAGAATTATCTCAGTTTAAATTAATTTTATTAACAGTGGTGTTAAGTATTTTTCCTTGTTTACAGTCTAGTCATATATCTTCTTGTATATTCATTCAGAAAAAGAATTGATGCCTTTTGAGTTGTGTGGTGTTGGAGAAGAGCACTGAACATTCCATAAATGGGGAAAACAAACATATGTGCCTTGGAAAGAGTACAGCCAGAGTGCTCTTTGGATGCAAGAATGATGAGGCTTCACTGAACATAATTTGAACATATGGGGAAGGAAGGAGGGAAGGTTGACAAAGGAGAAGAAAACCCTCAACCAGGTGGATTGACAAGGTGACGGCTGCTATGGGCTTTTGTGTGTCAGGAAGCATGAGGATGGTGCAGGACATGACTGGTTTCAGATCTTTTGATCATATGGTCGTTATGAGTCATACTTGACTCGACGGCACCTCACAGCAACAACAACACATGTTCATTCAAATATATTGCCTTTAAAATCGATTATTTGTTTAACATATTTCACTTTGTGTTATGGCGTTGTAATGATTCTGCATAGAAGAATTTACTTTAAATGTGTTTTGTCCACTAAAAGAAGACCCTTTTGAGTACTCAACAAAATATTCTAAAAGTTGTGATGTTTTTCAATTTGGCTAATGAAAATAGGCAATAGACCCAATTTTGTCTGAGTAGTGGACATTGTTATCTTTGTTTTGTTTAGATGGTTTGTTTTTCTTATTTTGCCAATTTGTGAAACCAGTTGTTATTCTGATGAATCATTACTCTGTACAAATCGTTACTTAACCCCAGAGAAATCCTCTCCAGATCTCTGGAATTCTCTTTGTAACTTTATCTTTAAAGTTCTGATAGCATTAGACTTGTTTCACTCAGTTCAATGTCTTTACCACAAGAAGTCACAAAAATGGCTTCAATAATCCCTGTCAGTATTATAGTCTGGAATCTCTGATAAGGCAGCAAATATGGAGTATCATTGAGGCCTCTCTTCCACAGGAATTATTGCACTTTTACCCTTGTTGCTCCTGTCTGAAATGAGCCACTTCATGGGTTTGTATGCTCTTCTGTGGTTTCAAGCAACAGAATATATTCCTTTTACTCCTTTAATTTATGATATAAATTGATAGCTAAAAATTTAATTCAAGATACAAATAGTAATAATTATCTTCTAAAGAACCATATAAATCAGAGACTTAAGAAAATTTAAATTACATTCAAATTCTATATATATAAAAAATCAAGTCTTAATTTGTCCTTCAAATGAGACCAAAACTGAGATCCATTGTGACCTCATGATGACCTCATATTGTGAAGCATAGTTGTTCCAGAAGGTTTGCAAGACTATGATTGATACAGAAACAGACTGCTACATCTGTCTCACAATGAATGCCTTGTGGATTTGAACTGCTGTCCTTTCTATTAGCACCTGAGCACTTAACCATTATTCCACTCGGGTTCTATAGAGAACACCACAGCTCCTGTCATAACAAATGCTAATATTTTTAAGTGAATGATGCTTTCAAAATATGATTTGCTTTCTGAAGCATTTACTTCATGGGCTAATTACATAAAAAATAATCCCGTTTTGTTTTTTTAAATGGACTAGTGGGGAAACTGAGTCTCTAAGGACACTCTTCAGCTCCAGATTGTTGTAGTACTTCTTCTTATTTTGTGAGCCTTAGGAACTTTTCTGGTGATGCTGAAATGAAAGTGTAGTATGAAAAACTATGTACAAAAAAGAGTCAAATCAGTGGTGGGAATATTGCTCCAGAGAGCAATTGAAAGAAAGAAAACAAGCAATATATAACACTTAGGCTGAAATTTATCTTTGTAAATCAAGTATTCATATCATCTTTATCTCTGATTTTAGGTTTTAGGAGTTCTGTAGATATTTATTTAAGTATGTGACAAGAAGACAAAGATTCTCACCACTGGACCAATTGGCAGCGTCAGAATGGATGGTGAAGAGATTGAGATTGTACACAGCTTTAATTTGCTTGGCTCTACAGTCAGGCACCAGCAGCCAGGAAATTAAAAGGCGCATTGCCATGGCAAAGTCTGCTGTTAGGGACCTCTTCAAAGTACTGAAGAGCAATGGTGTCTCTCTGGAGACTAAGGTGCATCTGATACAGGCCACGGTCTTCGCATTCACTTGCTATGCACAAGAGAGTTGGACAATGACCAAGGAGGATAGAAGGAGAATTGATGCCTTTGAGCTGTGGTGCTGGAGAAGAGTATTGAGAATACCATGGACTGCTAGGAAAACAAACAGATTTGTCCTGGAAAGGGTTAAACCAGGTGGCTCCTTGGAGACAAGGATTCTGAGGCTCTGTCTAACATACTTTGGACATGTTGTGAGGAGAGACTGGTCATTGGAGAAGGACATCATGCTTGGGAGGGTGGAGGGACAGCACAGGAGGGGAAGGCCCTCTATGAGGTGGATTGATTCAGTGACTGGGATAATCGGGATGGGAGTGTCAGAGACAGTGCGATTGGCACAGGACAGAGCAGAGTTTAGGGCTATTGTACATAGGGTCGCTATGAGTCGCAAGCGACTCGACGGCACATAACAACAACAACAACATGTGAGGAACTGTACTACTGAGTTGTACTTATCCACGTCATCTCTGTCTTATTCTCAATGGAAATTAAATATACATTTGGTGATTTTAAATATAATGACTGAATGGATCCCTGGAAAACACACATGAAGGTATTAGAGTATAATTTTGTTAGTTTTCAACAGTCTCAATATTTCATTCAAGATCAATGCTAGAAATGTTATCTGATATAACTTTAGCTTCAATGGCATTAAGAAAAAAAAATAATACTATATTTTAAGAAAAAATATAAAGAAAATATTGATGTGGACCATGAGTACTGCAGTAGCTTAAGACATATTTATGTTCTCTATAGACACAATTTCAGACATAATATGTATAAACAATTTAATAATGGGTATGTAAAAACCAATTCCTTGATACAACGTTAATCACCAGGTCTGATATTTGTTGCAATAATGTTGTAGAGTATATTAGTGAAACAGGTTGTTGAAAGTGAAGGAAGACAAAAGATATTGCACAATGTAGGACCACAAGTTTAGTCCAGCACACAAATTCAAGAAGATTCTTGGTTTTCCCAGTAGCACAGAAAGTTGAATTTCATAGAATTCGCTAGTCAGTTCTTCTTTCAATCATCCAGAAGTATAAGCTTCAATTCTGGTTCCATCTCCAGGGTTTGGTCAGGCTACATGTTAACACAGCTTTCACCTCTAACTGTTCCTCTTTCATTTTTTTTATTGCATGTTTTTGGTTTTGAGTTTTTGTTTGTTTACATAATATCATTCATATACACTATTTCATGCATGTATATTGTGTTTTATAAATTTTTTTACTTACATTGTATTTGATTCATGTATTTTGTGTTGAGGCCAAGGTTGAGGGAAGGAACAAATCAGTGTGAAATGTAAGGGGAAGTGTGGACTCTTAAATTTGTGGCTGATGCCCATTTAACCCTAGTCACAAATTGCTGGAGATAAGTTGACCAGAACCCAATCAGCTGAAGAAAAAATGAGCCATGTTATGAGTTAATGCTGATTACTGCAACATGATTACTTACTATAGACTGAACTTTGTGGATGTAAAAATACTCAGTTTCCAATCTGAACAGATTCTTCAGCAAAAGGGACATGTTTGTTTCTTCAGAGTTTTGGTTTCATAGGATGCACAAATCAGGAAATGGTTATCTAAAATGGGGATATTAAGGTATGAGCCATTAAATAGCTGGCTCACACACTTAAGCTGTCTTTTAGATTGGTCTTGGAACTGTGGAAGACTATGGTGTTAGAACTTTTAAAAATGCCTTTTCTATCCATTCCATCAGTGGAAGCTGATGGCAGTCTCTAGCTACTTCAATTGTGTAAACAGTCTTGGAAATCATCAGTAACAGTGGAATGAATTTTTAAAAAAAAATTGCTTTCCACACTGTGGAGAGACTGTGTCGACTGTACTGAGATTGTGAAGAGACTATGATGAGACTGGCACAGTGGAGGCTGACAGAACCCTGGAGATGGAGCAAATTTGCTTCACGATGACCAAATGAAGAATTGATTTATGACTGCTATGAGACAAAACTTACTAGACAAATAAACGTGAGATTTATATATGCTGCTGAACTAAACTTTGACTTTTACTTATTGATGGAGAAGTTGTCTAAACTAAGTGAGCAACTGTGTCTTGCTGTTAGTCTGGCTTGGGGCTGTTTTCACTAAATCTGGACTTTCACCACGTTCATATCATTTTTCTTCCTAGGCACCAATCTATTGCCATAAGAAACTTCACAACTGTGTGTAAAATCTGTACGTCAATTTATAGCAAACATTGGACTTACTGATTCAGAGAAATAGAAGTAGGAGCATAAGGGGTGGCATTTCTGACCATGTAGCTATTTATGTGTTACTAGGGATGATTTGATGGGAATGGTTTCCTTTATAAAGCAGGTAGAAGTCAGACCCAGCCTTCGCCATGTTACCACTGTTCCTTTTACAAAGATGCAGATCGTTGTGAACCATGTGTCAGCAATAGAGACAGCTACAGAGACCATGCCCTGAAAAGGTCACTAAGATAGTAGAAAGAAAAAGGCATTTTGAAAGTGTTAAAACAATAATTCTGGACACTTTTATTTGTTGCTTCCTTTGTGAGGAACACTGCTTTTTCACACATTTAATTTTATTTACAGAAAAGCTAATCTTTTTATATTGAAACAACAGCTGTTTGGTTTGGGGTTTTTTTTTTCCCTAAGTTTTTTAATAAAAAAAAATTTTGATTTTTTTTTTTTGGCTGGGTTTAGAAGGGGTCGTGGTACTAGGGATATTGTAGCTGATGTTAGATGGCTCTTAGCTGAAAGCAGAGAATACCAGAAGAATGTCTATCTGTGTTTCAGTGATTATGCAAAGGCATTTGACTGCGTGGATCATAACAAACTGTGGCTGACTCTGAGAAGAATGGGAATCCCAGAACATTTAATCGTGCTAATGCGAAACCTATACTTGGACCAAGAGGCAGCCGTCAGAACAGAGCAGGGCAACACTGCATGGTTCAAAATTGGGAAGGGTGTACGTCAGGGATGTGTCCTGTCTCCATACCTTTTCAACCTGTATGCAGAGCAGATTATCCGAGAGGCTGGGCTCTATGAGGAGAGGCGTGGCGTTAGGATTGGCGGATGATCTATCAACAATCTGCGTTATGCAGATGACACAACCTTGCTCACTGAAACTGAGGAGGACCTCATGCACTTACTGCAGAGGGTCAAGGACTGCAGCCTTCAATATCCACTGAGGCTCAATGTCAAGAAGACAAAGATTCTCACCACTGGACCAATCGGTAGCATCAGGATGGATGGCGAAGAGATTGAGATTGTTCACAGCTTCAGTTTGCTCAGCTCCAAGGTCAACACTCTTGGCACCAGTAGCCAGGAAATAAAAAAAAAGTATCGCGATGGGAAAGTCTGCTGTTAGAGACCTCTCTAAAGTACTCAGGAGCAACAGTGTCTCTCTGGAGACTAAGGTCCGCCTGATACAGTCCATGGTTTTTGCAATCACTTGTTATGCATCGGAGAGTTGGACAATGACTAGAGAGGATAGAAGGAGAATTGACGCCTTTGAGCTGTGGTGCTGGAGAAGAGTATTGAATGTACCATGGACTGCCAAGAAAACAAATAGATTCATTGTAGAGAGGATTAAACCAGGCTGCTCCTTGGAGGCAAGGATTCTGGGGCTTCGTCTGACATACTTTGGACATGTTGTAAGGAGAGACAGGTCTTTAGAGAGGGACATTATGCTGGGTAGAGTAGAGGGACAGCGCAGGAGGGGAAGACCCTCTATGAGGTGGATTGATTCAGTCACTGGGATACTGGAGATGGGTGTGTCAGAGGTAATGAGATTGGCACAGGATAGAGCAAGGTTTAGGGCTGTTGTACATAGGGTCGCTATGAGTCGCAAACGACTCGACAGCACATAACAACAACAAACAACAATTTTTTTAAAGCTTCTGCCAATCAAAGTACCTGCTGGAAGTCAAAGGATGACAGATTGCTAAGGGTCACCACAACTAAAGCAAATCCACTCCTTATGTATTCTTTTTCAAATCTTACCTCAAAGATTTCCTACTATAGCTTTATGAGAGGATAGAAACTACTTTACAACATTTTTTCCTGTTCTACATTGAGTGTGAATAGGAAAAATTAATATATACATAAATATTAAGGAGAGTTGCAGTTAGATAAAGTACTATTTGTTGAGAGATCTATTAATGTGTTAAAATTATGTCTTTTAGAATACAAGTTACTTTAAAATAAATAACAATAACTGATCCTCTGACAGGTTTTCAGAGGCAGTTAATCACAGGAGAGGAGATTAATCATTCTCTTCTCCTGCAGAGCAGCTGGTAGATTCAATCACGTAATGTTAGGATTACAATGTAGTTTCTTACCACCAGGCCACAATATATATACCCCATGGACACAATATATATACCCCATGGACATATACATCACATGGACAGTCAAAAGAACAAACAGATATGTCTTGGGAAAAGTGTAACCAGAGTGTTCCTTGGATGCAAGGATGGTAAAGAAAGCTTTATTGTTCATACTTTATGCATGTTGCTGTTGTTGACGTTGTTGTTAAGTGCTATCAACTTGCCTATGACTCATAGTGACCCTATGTACAACAGCTCTGAATCTTGTCCTATCCTAAGTCAGTCTCACTGACTCCAATATACCTAATCTCATGACACTAATCACTGTATCAATTCATCTCAGCTGGAGTCTTCCTCTCCTGCCCTATCTCTCCACCCTTCCAAGTATGATATCCTTCTCCAAGTACTGGTTCCCACCTGGCCATGTGCCCAAAATATGTGAGAGAGATCTTCAAAATCCTTGTCTCCAAGAAGAAACTTGGTTTCATCATTTCCAAGTAGTCCACGATATATTCAGTACTCTTCTCCAGCATCATATGATGCTATGAAAAGCTATTTCTTGAAAAAGGATATCATCCTTGTAAAGTGGAAGAATAAAAGAAAGAGAGGAAGAACCTACATAAAGATGAATTTGCTTAGTGACTATAGCAATGGGATCAGGTGTATCTGAAATGATGATAATAACACAAGATAGGACAGGATTCGGGTCTGTTGTCCATAGGGTCTCTATGAATTGTCCTTGACGTGTGTGTGTGTGTGTGTGTGTGCTTGTTGTTATGTACCTTCGCGTTGTTATGTACCTTTGAGTTGTCTGTGGTTCATAGTGACCTTATGTACAACAGTCCTAAACCCTGATCTACCTAACCTGTGCCAATCTTATTGTATCTGGCACACCTACCCCCATTACCCCAGTTACTGAATCAATCCATTTCATGGAGGGTCTTCCTTTCTTGCACTGTCCCTCCATCCTCACAAGCATGACGTCCCTCTCCCTCTTCAAGGACAAAATGTTCCTTCATGTTCCTTGTAACATGTCCAAAGTATGTCAGATGAAGCTTCAGAATCCTTATCTCCAAGGAGAAGCCTGGTCTCACTCTTTGTAGGGTAAACTTGAAATCCATGAAATATTCTATACACTTCTCCAACTCCACAGCTTAAAGGCATCTCTTCTCCTTCTATCATTACTAGTCATTGTCCAGCTTTCTGACACATTGCAAGTAATTGCAAAG
>NW_006399955.1:1994080-2011446 GCF_000299155.1 Elephantulus edwardii
AACAACAACAACAAATAGTAATTAATTTAATTAACATAGGAAAAATCACTAATCATGAATAATTGATAAAAAATCTAGAATCTTGTAGAATCGTGATTCTAGTTACAATATAACTTTAAAAAATATTTCAGCACACAAATATATTTTCTTAGTCATTCATAATGTTTATGTTTACAAATAAATGCAGTTTACCACGTATTACTTAAATCTGCGAATATTCTGCAAACAATATTAGAAATTGAGTAAGTGTAAGTGCGAATTAGCAAAAACAAGAAATAACTGAAATAAATTTCAGTCTTATAAGGTTTAGTTTTTCAGGTCATGTTGGTTAGATCATGATGCTTATTTGTTTGATAAAGCACTAATCTGGTGGTGTAACACTTCAGTGTGATTAAGTCAGGTGGTCTTAAGAAAAGTCTATTTTCTGTTCCTTGAGTGAGTAGATTTCCATTAATCCTAGGGTTTGAAAACAAAAAGGACATTTTATTATGCTCTTTTTATGTTTGTTTCCATTTCTGTTTATCTCTCTCTCTGTATGTCTGTATCACTGTTTCTCTCAACACATATACACATATTTCTGTATATTTGTTTTTCTAGACATCTGACAATGACATAAACTTTAATTTCAAAGCATTAATAGAGTACGAGGGTATCCACGGTTCTTTATGGAGGACAACAAGTTATCAATAATCATCTAATGAAGCTCTACAAATTCAAATAGACATTTATTTTATGTAACATCAAATATAATATTTTTATCAATTTTACTAATCAAATTTTTAATTGTTGATGACATTGTCTAAAATCAGATCAGAACCAACTCATGGCAACCCTCCAGGGGGGTTTCAGATGTAGTAAATTACACCTGTACTAAATATTCATTCTTTAGATTAAGAAGATCCTTTATTTATTTTCAGAAACTTTAAAGAGTACATAGCCTAACTTAAAAGTTTTCAGTTAAGAATTTCATAAAACTCCTAATTTTAGCCAAAAGAGGGAAAAACCCTAAATAACTATTTTGCAATATTTAGCATATCATAGTATAACAATGTTTAGCAATAAAGATATAGCTCTAAATGTAATAGTTACTCATTTTTGATCAATGTTTCTTTCTCAATATTGATAATACAATGCAGGAAGAAAACCACTAACATCAAGTAAAGACAAGCTTATATTTGGGTTCATAAACTGCTGGATACAAATCATGCAAATATATAGAAGAGAATTCCGTTTCATTGATGTTAAACCCAAAATATAGGAAGCTGAACTTACTATTTAATCACTATTCTTAATTTTTCTTTTTGGAATTGTCTCTACTGAATTTACAAGACTATTTCTGCTCTCATTTGCTAGCTATTTACTGATTTATGTAATTGGTTTATTAATTTGGTAACATTTCTGTAAAATTTTTGAAATGTAAACTGAAGTATCTGCTGGGGAAAAATTTGAAATTTAAACCAAGCTCATGTGAGTTGAAAACAATCTACTTTAAAATGTTAAAAAGTGGCAAAGTATAATTTTTTTTTCTGGTTCTAAGATGCTCTGAAGAATGGTGGCATGCTTAAAGTAACTCTTTTAATAATAATTTATTGTTACAGAGAAGGAGAAAAATAGGTCAGACCTGTATATAACTTTTACTGGCATTGGGTTCCATTCTTTTTCCTCAGTGTTCAGGTTTTCTAAATGATGGAGAAGGAAAATGAAACATAATTCATTTTCATGCTTGCCAGAAGCCACTAATGCTTCCAAATTGGTATTCATGTTTTATTATATTTTACATTACAAAACCTTAAAGATACAATAAAGAAAATTGGATTTTTACAAAGAATCTTACTCCAAGGTAAGATCAGCAATATATTTTTTCTTCTATGCTAGTTTCAGTAATACATTATGAGATTTTAAAAATCTGCTTGTCTTAATTATCTAGTGGTGTTATATAATAAGTACAATAAGTGGGTAACTTTAACAAACAAAAATTAATATTTTTATAGTTTAGAAATCCAGATGTCCAGTTTCAGAATGTGTTTTGATTCAGGATGGAAGACAGATGATTTTTTTTTTTCTCTAGGCTCTGGAATAAGGTATTTGTTTCTTCAACTTCTGCTTCCTCATTCCATGGATATGGTCATATGTCCTAGAGGTTATCTTACCCCATAACTCTGCTTATTTTGTTTGCTTTCATACCTAAATTGAGATTTACTGAAGACGCACATACCATAGTGTTATAGCTATATTAACATAACAGAGAGAACTCAGTCCCAAATGAGTTTATAATAACTGATATAAAAGTTAGAATTTGCAATATGTATTTTCAGATGCATCATTTCGTCTATTACTGTTGTTAACTGGACTAAAAATGAAAGCGTGGACACAAGGAAATTAATTTTGAAAAAGAGGAAGGTCAAGCAGAGGTCCCCTACAACTTCAGACTGTGAAAGACCCCTGATTTAGTTTTCTCATGGTTTTAATTTAATTTAAACCAACAAAAAAAAAATTCCTATCTCTTGAGACTGTTTTTTCCTAATATTAAGTGTTGCCAACAAAACAATGGGTAAGCTTAATTCTTTTTAAATTTTTTTAATTAATTTTAACGAAAGTGTACAGAGACTTAGGGTTTCCAGTCATTCATTGTTGTACTTTTCTCCCTGTCTACTCCCTCCTCCCCAAAATTCACTCCTCTTGAAAAGTGAAAGAAAAACTCTTTCATTGTTATGCAACCCCTCCCCCCAAGTCCACTCCACTGTGCAACCTTCATTCTGGACTCCTGTCATGACAATAACACCCAATCAAATATCCCTTTTAAACAGTTCTTAACCCAAGAGCAGGATGATTTCAAAGTTCAGAAACAGCATCCCCTCTGGTTAGAGGCTGAGCAGCACTTTCTGTTTTCAGAAGGTTTCCAGTACCTCCTCCAGGGGCGTGGAAGGGTTACTCTGTTTGCAGAGGGTACCCCAGCCTGGACTCTGATCTCAGCTGTGGACTGACTATCATATGCTGAGCTATCCTCATATTACATTCCATTTTTTTTACTCCAAAAAGTTGTGTCTTTGACACAAGCAAAACAAATTAACTTCATCACATCACTGTAAAAGCTTAAAATGAACTCCAAGTCCCCAATCTTTTGCAGAATCAAATGTGAATGATACCTAAGGTATACTGCAAGTAATCTGCCTCTAATAAAAGTGGTAGAGGAGGCACAAGATAGATATTTTCAATATAAATTAGAAAAAGTAGGGCAGGGGAGGGAAACACACAATAAGCAAATCCAAATATCAATAGAATAATTTTCCTTATCTCTCAAATCTTCAAAATAATCTGTCTTCTCTCAGAAAGACTAAATAACAGTCTTGCCCTTCAGACTCTGAATGTTGGTTACATTCTCTCGATTGTAAATAGAGATTCTTGGTCATAGACTTTAGCTCTGTCTTCCAGACCTTAAGGGATAATGGCACTATTAATTCCTCGGTTTTGGGTAATACGATTTTCCTATCCTAGTCATCTGAAAGTCAACCTAACAATCTCAGCAGTGATAAACATGGTTCTTACGACCTCTGGATATGACAAATAGAGCCCATCAGTTTTTGGTGGCAATCTCAGTGCCGTGCACACCTTAATGACATTGCTTGACAAAGACAAGACTCAAGGATGTGTGTGGTCCAATTACTTGAGAGTTAGAAGCCTATGCCTCTACTCTTTCAAACTGAGAAGGCACTGCATGCCATGTTCTTCAAACAATTTCACTGATTTCAGAGCTGCTCCAGGGATTAACTCCCTCTCCACATTTTGCTTTTCTTGGAAGACAACAGATCTCATTCTTTTGGCCTATTGACTAACTATAGAATTTCAAAAGCAGCCAGTGTTTTTTCTGTCCCTTTCAGTTTAAGCTAAATTCTGGTGGAATAGTGAGTTATATGGAGAGCTGCTAATCAAAAGATCAAAGTTTCAAATTTATCAGCTTCTCTGAAGGAGAAGGCTGCAGTCCTTGACCCTCTGCAATTTTGGCGAGAAGGACCTCATGCACTTAATGCAGAGGGTCAAGGACTGCAGCCTTCAATATCCACTGAGGTTCAATGCCAAGAAGACAAAAATTCTCACCACTGGACCAATCGTGATGGATGGTGAAGAGATTGAGATTGTTCACAGCTTCAGTTTGCTCAGCTCCACGGTCAACATTCTTGGCACCAGTAGCGAGGAAATAAAAAAACGTATTGCGATGGGAAAGTCTGCTGTTAGGGACCTCTCCAAAATACTCAAGAGCAACAGTGTCTCTGGAGACTAAGGTCCGCCTGATACAGGCCATGGTTTTTGCAATCACTTGTCATGCATCAGAGAGTTGGACAATGACTAGGGAGGATAGAAGGAGAATTGACGCCTTTGAGCTGTGGTGCTGGAGAAGAGTATTGAATGTACCATGGACTGCCAAGAAAACAAACAGATTCATCGTAGAGAGGATTAAACCAGGCTGCTCCTTGGAGGCAAGGATTCTGGGGCTTCATCTGACATACTTTGGACATGTTGTAAGGAGAGACAGGTCTTTAGAGAGGGACATTTTGCTGGGCAGAGTGGAGGGACAGCTCAGGAGGGGAAGACCCTCTAGAAGGTGGATTGATTCAGTGCCTGGGGCACTCGGGATGGGTGTGTCAGAGGCAATGAGATTGGCACAGGATAGAGCACGGCTTAGGGCTGTTGTACATAGGGTCGCTATGAGTCACAAACGACTCGATGGCACATAACAACAACAACTGAAGGAGAAATATGGGAATTCTCTTCTCCAATACAAATATGCAGACTCAGAAATCAGATCTAGGGTCATTGTGAGTCAAAATCAATTTGAAGGTAGTGATCCAGTAGGAATTAGTGTAAATTGATGGGGTAGGTTACTGCTCTAATAGATAATTGGTTACACCCAGGCTTTCATCGTTTTAACAAAAGACTGTGTAGATACTTCCTTGGTGAGAACTACAGGACATGTGGTCTTAGTGTATATAATATACAAGATAAGATAATAAATTTTATTATTTTTATCATGTATTGTGATATTTTAAAAATTTTTCTCAAGTTGGTAAACAAAAAAATAGTAAATATTAATAAATGAAAGTTTAACAGAGAAAAATTCTCTAATCAATGATAGATATATTTTCAGTTTTCTGTAGTGTGTCTTATACTAAATTCTTATTTATTGGGACAAAATAAAAAGTTGGCATTTTGAATTTTACATAGAAGTGCTGTGAAAGAAAGGCCTATTTTTGTGCTTTCATAGAGATTACAGATAAGAAAACCCAGTGAGACCATTCAACTTTGTAACACATTTGGTTACAATCAGAATTAATCTCTGGTTATGCTAGGTTGTTGGATTTTTCAATATCATAATAGTAAATGCATATTTGAAAGTATTATGCTTTTTTATTTCTTTTTAGTTATCTTGAGTTAGCTCCAAATTCTAAGTACCCTATAGGTACAACAGAACAAAACCTTTTCAGATCCTTCACCATCTCCATCATCCATGTCATGATCAATGAGGACACAGTTAAAATAATATGATAAAACTAATACTGCAACCTATAATCTGTATTAAAATTTTAGAAGAAAGTAGTTAAAAAGAGTAATAATATAAAATCATACCATTTTCTTATTACATTGGAGTACATTCACTAGACTGTACTTTGTCACAATAAGATATTTGAATTATTTCTTGTAAGTACAAATCTGTGTCTTGACAGGAGAAAAAGAGAACAGTGAGAGTATTAAACATACACACATTACATTTCATTGTCATGGATTATTTATCATTGTGAGTGTTTGCTCCATTGAGCAGACATACAGTGGAAAAATATTGCTTTAAATCCAAAAAGTATTCGAATAGTAGCTTCAACCTACCAGCAGATTACATTGGGCAAGACATTTGACTTCTCTTGCCTGAAATGAAGTGCTTTTGTTATTAGCAATTCTGTTACTACACCACATTATTTCAATGAAGATTCTACTAAATTAAAACTGTTGTTGTTGTGTGCCGTCGAGTTGCCTGCAACTTATAGCGACCCTATGTACAATAGCACTAAACCCTGCTCGATCCTATGCCAATATCACTGTCTCTGACACACTCACCTGATTACCCCAATCACGGAAACATTCCACCTCATAGAGGGTCTTCCTCTCCCACACTGTCCCTCCAACCCTCCCAAGCATGATGTGCTGCTCCAAGAACTGGTGCCTCCTTGCAACATGTCCAATAAGTCAGGCAAAGCTTCAGAGTCTTTGCCTCCAGAGAGCAGCCTCTTTAACCTTCTCCAGGACAAACCTGTTAATTTTCTTAGCAATCCATGGTATATTCAATACTCTTCTCCAACACCACAGCTCAAAAGCATCAGTTCTATTATCACCCCTAGTCATTGTCCAGCTCTCTGACACATAGCAAATGATTGCAAAGACCATGCCCTCTATCAGGTGCACCTTAGTCTCCAGAGAGACATTGTTCTTCAGTACTTTGGAGAGGTCCCTAATAGCAGACTTTCCCATTTCAATGTGTCTTTTAATTTTCTGGCTGCTGGTGCCAAGAATGTTGACTGTGGAGCCCAGAAAACTAAAGCTGTTAACAATTTCAATCTCTTTACCATCCATCCTGATGCTGCTAATTGGCCTAGTGGTGAGAATTTTTGTTTTCTTGATAATGGAGCCTCAATCCATATTAAAGTCTGCAGTTCTTGACCTTCTGCAGCAGGTGCTTAAGTCCTCCCCAGTTTCAGCAAGCAGAGTTGTGTCATCTGCACAATGCAGATTGTAGATGAATCTTCCTCAAATCTCCTCATAGAGCCCAGTTCCCAGATAATCTGTTCTTCATATAGGTTGAAATGATATGGAGGTAGGACAGATCCCTGGCGTACACCCTTCCCAATTTTGAACCATGAAGTGTTCCCTTGCTCGGTTCTGATGACTGCCTTCTGGTCCAAGTATAGGTTTCGCATTAGCACAATCGAGTTTTCTGGGATTACCATTCTTCTCAGAGTCAGCCACAGTTGTTGGGATCCAGTCAAATACTTTTGCATAATCAATGAAAGACAAATAGATATTTCTCTGGTACTCCCTGCTTTCAACCAAGATCCATCTAACATTAGCTAAAATACCCCTAGTACCATGATCCCTTCTAAAGCCAGCCTGCACTTCTGGCAGTTCTCTGTTGATGTGCTGTTCCAGTCAGTTTTGGATAATCTTCAGCAGAATCTTGCTTGCATGAGATTATCAATGATATTGTTCGATAATTTCCACACTCTACTGTGTCACCTTTCTTTGGAATGGGAACAAATATAGATCTCTTCCAGTCAGTTGGCCAGGTTGTTGTCCTCCAGATTTCTTGACATAATTTAGTGAGCAAATCTAGGGCAGCATCTGTTAATTTAAATATATCAACTGGTATGCCATCAATTCCTGAGACCTTATTTTTTGTCGATTCCTTCAAAGCAGCTTGAACTTCCTTCTTTATCACCATAGGCTCTTGCTCATATGTTGTTTTATAAAATTCATTCTTCTATGTCTGCCAATTCTTTTTGGTACAATGGCTCTGTATATTCTTTCCACCTTATTTTAGTACTTCCTGGATCATTTAATATTCTGCCAAAGCATTCTTAAGTATAGCAACTCTAGGTTTGGATTTATTCTTCAGTTCCTTGAGCTTAAGAAATGCTAAATGAGGTCGGCTTTTTTATTTTCTGACTCCAGCTCCTTGGACATTTCATTGTAATATTTTACTTTGTCTTCCCATGCTCCCTTTTGAAATTTTCTGTTCAGTTCCTTAAAGTCTTGATATCTTCTCTCTGCTTAGGCTTCTCAGTGCTCTAGTGAAATATTCAGAGTCTCTTCTGACAGTCATTTTTGTCTTTTCTTTCTCCTCTGTAATGACCATTTGAACTCTTCCTGGATGATATTCTTGTTATCCTCCCACAACTCATTTGGTCTTCGCTCATTGGTGTTCAAGGCTTCAAACCTGTTCCAGAGATGGTTCTGAAATTCAGGTGGGATAGACTCAAGGTCATATTTTGGTGACTATGGATTTGATTTAATTTTCTTCAGCTTCAGCTTGAACATGCATGTGAGTAGTTGGTGGTTTGTTCCACAATAAGCACCTGGCCTAGTTTTCCCACCTGATACTGACCTTCTCCAGCAGTTCTTTGCCCAGACGTAATCAATCTGTTTTCTATGCCTACCATCAGGTAAAATCCATGTACATAATCTGCGTTTATGTTTCTTGTAAAATGTATTTGCAATGAATAAGTCATTTATTGTGCAAAATTCAATCTTTGTATCTCGTTTCATTTCTGTCACCAAGTCCATGTTTTCAAACTACTGATCCTTCTTCTCTCTTCCCAATTTTTGCATTCCAGTCACCCATTATTATTAATTCATCTTGATTGCATGTTCAGTCGATCTCTGACTATAAAAGTTGATAGAATACTTCTATTTCCTCTTCTTTGTCTCTGGTTGTTGGTGCATATATCTGAATAATAGTGGTATTCACTGGACTTTCTTGTACGTGTGTGGATATTATCCTGTCATTCACAATATTGTATTTTAAGACATACCTAAAAATTACTCTTTTAAGTATGAAATCAACCCCATTTTTTTTCACCTTTTCGTCTGCAGAGTATTAGATCATATGATCGTCTGACTCAAAATGCCCCATGCCAATCTATCTTATCTCGGCAATACCTAATATGTTAATATTTATGCACTCTGTTTCTTCCTTAACAATCTCTAATTTTCATACATTCATGGTTCTCACAGTCCATTTTCCAATCACTAGTGACTGCTTACAACTGTTCCACTTTCTTTGTATTTCCGTGCTTGAAAGCTTCACCTCAGTTGCCCTGTTAGTCTAATTGTGTTCTGTTGTGCATAGCGTTTTCATAGGCCTGCTATTTTGGAAATGTATGGCCAATCCTTCTTTCTAGTCTGTCTTAGTCTCAATGCTCAGATTTAGAGAAACATCTGACAGACAAACATTTTATGTGAAAAAGCAGATGAAAGATATTTCCATAATTGTGGAATCAACCAATAGTTTCAGTGTTGGCCCCATCTTTGACACAAGTGTATTGATTTACCCATTTCCCTGCTCCACCATCCAACAGTATCCCCTTTCGCTCCCACCCACTCCCTTCAACACCTTTCTCCTGTTGTCCAGCCCTTGTATCTCAAGCTTGATTGGCTTCTGTGATTCCAAACACTTCAGCTGTTGACAATTTCTTATGCTGGGGCCAGTGTCTCTTGAGATTACAGGTAATATTTCCCAAGTGAGGGTGATGTGTCCTATAGATCGGGTATATAGGTTGTTTTCCTGGGCTTTGGGCCTGTAGCCCTTGGTCCCCAGTGGTTACCGGCTCTGCCTTGACCTGCCAGACCTCTGGCTCAAGTTTACCTGTGGGGTGGGGAATGCTGAAAATAAGAAATATATTTGCGATGTAATATTTGGTTGGTAAAAATGTGGTTGCATTGTAATATCAAAGATATTAAAATTATTTATTTCCTTATGGCTGTATATCTACTACTATGTTTTTTTCTTAAATTTTCTCAAAAAATTATTTATGATACAGTTTCTATGCTAGCCTCCCACAAAGATTTTTAAAATGAATTATTTGAGAAGAATGATTCTTTAAAAGTTCTGCTATTGCTATTGTTACCTGTCCTCCATTGAGCCTCCAAAATAGAAAGAAACACTATTTGAGCCTGTGTCATTCTGACAATTCCTATTGTGTTTGAACCTGTTATATTGTTAATAGATGATGTTTCAAATGGAATTTTTAAAATGCTGAATTTTAACATAATACATTGATAATACTTGATAGATACAATTAATTTGCTTGATATGGAATTTTAAAAGTAACATCTTTAGTTATTAGCATTTTAAAATTAATTTTAATGAACGTTTATAGAGACTTAGGGTTTCCAGTCATTCATTGTTTTACTTTTCTCCCTACCCACCTCATTCCCCACAGTTCACTCTTCTCCTTGAAAAGCAAAAAAAGAAATCTTTCATTGTTATGAAATCCCTCCCCCCAAGTCCGCTTCACTGTGCAGCCTTCACTCTGGACTTCTGCAATAACAAGAATACCCATTTATATGTCCCTTTTAAACAGTTCTCTCCTTCATCTGTTTCAATGCAATGTACATCATTCCTTCCCTCCTTTTTTGTCTTCCCTCAACCTTGAAGTCAGTCTCATTTTACAACAGTGGCACTATGAAGTATTTGTCCTTTTGTGACTGAGATATTTCACTCAGCATAATGTCCTCCATGGTCATCCATTTTGCGTAACATTTCATGAGTTCCTTGTTTCTCTATGTTGCATAATATTCCATTGTGTGAATGTACCAGAGCTTCTCAATCAATTTGTTTGTTGATAGCACTTGGGTTGTTTCCAGCTCTTTGCTATTGTGAGCAAAGCCACAATAAACATGGATGTGCATATATCTGCTTGGGTGGCAGTTATGATTTCTTTAGGGTAAATTCCCAGTAGTGGAATTGCTGGGTCAAATAGTATTTCTATTTGCAACTTTTTGAGAAAGTGCCATACAGCCTTCCATAGTGGTAGCACCATTTTACACTACCACCAACAGTGAATAAGGGTTCCAGTTTCTCCACAACCTCACCAGCATTTGATGTTTGCTGTTCTGATAAATTTTGCTATTTTTACTTGGGTGAGATGAAATCTCTTATTGTTTTGATTTGCATCTCTCTTAGGTCTTGGGATTTTGAACATTTCTTCATGTCTTTATTTGCCATCTGAATGTCTTCTATGGTGAAGTGTCTGTTCCTATCCTGTGCTCATTTTTCAACTGGGTTATTTATTTTTACCTTGTTGTGGTGCTCAAGTATTTTATAAATTCTAGATCTAAGTCCCTTGTCAGATATGTTGTTACCAAATATTCGTTTCCAATCTGTGGCCTCCCTTTTTACCCTGTTGGAAAAGGTTTTGGATGTGCTAGTGGAAATGAATTTTTATAAGTACTTAATGTAGCATAGTTTTCTAGGGAACAATTTTTAAATTTTCAATGGTGTTTCTTCTGTGTTTGGTTACTGGAGCAAGATGATGGATAGTCAAAACTAAGACTTATTCTCACATATAATTTTGATATTTTGTGTAGCTTTATAAATTAAAACATTTATCAGGTTTTAACTTGTTTTCTTAGTTTAACTTGTTGAAAGCATATTAAAAATAGTACTCTAGAAACTAAAGTTGACAATGTTTATCTTTCAATATGCTATTAGACAAAGTTTTTCCATATAAAGAATCAGTTTTTAATCAAATTAATAAATACTAAAATAGTAAATAATTAGGATCATAAAAACATATTATATTATATCCTGATCTAATATAACAAACACACAATAGGAAATACATTATATTTATATACCAATAATCGAAGGACATAATATTTGTTACCTATTTTTTTTTCTTTCTGGCTATATTTTTCTGAGATGTTTTCTACATGAGATAAATAAAAATGCTCAGGACTTATTGACAGTGAGTAAAAAAATCTCTTAGAACATTTTTAATTTCAGGTATATTTGTATAAAGGGTTAAGGTTATGTGAATGTCATCTCTTTATGAAGTTCTGTGCTCTAGTTTTATTAGCAATTCCCCTTTGCATAAAATTAAACACTGCATATGGTTATAGCATTGATTTCTTAATTTTATGAAAATTACCCTACCAACAGCTGGTCTCTTGAACAAATGAATATGTCAATGGCTGATTACAGATTAATGATATAGCTATTCTTCAAAGGTGCAATGATTCGCATTCAAATTTAGCCTTTCAGTAGTTTATAAATGCATAGTTAAAAAAGAAAATCTTTAACCTGTGCATTTAAATATTTTATTAATACAAAATTTAATTCATTTGAAGACAGCATTGTGAAGTTTAGAAAGAAATGAAAACTAAAATATTTAAATCTAGGATTACTGTGATGCACAGCTGCTTTAATGCGATGATTTTACAAGACCAGGAGCATTAAGGAGCTGTTAATCAAATTTGTCACAAGTCATCAGAAATATCATAGGAACACGTAAGTTTCTATAGAGTCAATTTTTAAAACTTTTCCTCAAGTTGTTAAAATTTAAAGCTAATGTTAATACTCAGAAAATATTTTAGAATCTTTTCTAATCAAGACATATAATCACTACAATATTATTCTTACATTTTGTTATACAAGAATGATGTTATATTATGCTCTGATGATTTTATAAACATCAATCTCTGTTAAGTCTTTCACTTTTACGTCCATCAGTTTACTCATGGCTGACTCTCCAGAAAATTTTCTGAACCAGTAAATCACACAGGAGGAGGTTACACATCTTTCTCCGGCAGAACAGCTCATGGTTCTGGTGGTTTCAAAGCACACATCTTTGGGATGTCATTGCAATTCCTTTCCATTAAGCCACCAGAGTGACCCCACCCACCCACTAACTGGTATCTACTGTTAATTCATAATGATCTGAAAATTATCTTTTTTACTCAATCTCAGTTGTTGTTGCTGTTATGTTGTTAGGAATCATGAGTTGAGTATGACTCATAGGAAATGTATGAGCAACCCACCTGGACATTGTCCTATCCCGTGCCTTCCCCACAATCTCCAACACAAGCCCATTGCTGCAGTCACTTTGTCAATCCACCTGATTGGGGTTCTTTCTCTCTTTCCGTGCCCTTTTACTTTTCCCAAACATGATATTCCTCTTTAAGGAATAACTAGTTCTAACAATATGCCCAAAGATGAAGCTTCATCATCTTTGCCTCCAAGGAACACTATGCTTCTCCAAGACATATCTGTTTATACTTTTGGCAATCTTCTCCAACACCACAGTTCAAAGGCATCAATTCCCCATCTGTCATCCTTATTCATTGTCCACTCTCAGAAGCATATAGCAAGTGACTGAAGTCATAGCAAGTGACCTGAATCAGGTGCACCTTTATCCTGCCATTATTACTCTTCAATAATTTGGAGATGTTCTTACTAATACATCTAGTCTAATACATTCCAGTCTAATACATATCCTGAACTCCTGACTTCCGGTACCAAGTATATGGATTGTGGATCCAACTAAGATGAATTAATTGGCAGTCTCTATCCTTTCTGCACCCATAATGGTGCTGTCTATTAATCCAGTGGCAAGATTCTTTTGGTTTTTTTATGTTAAGATTAAATTTATATTTAAGGCTGGAGTGCTTAAACTTCTTTAGCAATAGATACAAAGCCTCCTCACTTTTAGCAAGTAGGGTTGTTGATGAGTTTTCCAACAATCTTTAATATCACGGTTTTCTTCATAGAGTCCAGCTTCTTGAATAAGTTGTTCTGCATGTAGTTTAAATAGGTATGGAGAAAGGATCCAACCCTGACACAAACCTTTCTTAATTATAACCCTGTTGCATTCTCTTACTCTGTTAGCACAATAGCTTTTTGGTTTGGGTATAGATTTCACACAATCACAATAAGTGTTCTGGAATTTCCATTCTTCTCAATGTTAGCCATAATGTGTTATGATCCACACATACAAATGTTTTTGCATAATCAATAAAGCACACCTAGGCATTTTTCGGCTATTCTTTGCTGTTAGCCCTGATCTGTCTGACATCAGCAATCATATCTCTAGATGTGCCTAAGAGAAATTAAGCTTTGATTAAACACAACACACTGTGGAACCAAGTAAACTAAAACTGTTAATCATCTCAAACGCTTCACCATCCATACTTATCCAAGCAAATAGCATCCATAAAAAAGCAAGAGTGGCAATATTAATCTCTATTAAAATGGACTTCAAGGTAAGAGTGTTACAAGGGATCAGAATTCCGCGCCATGAGAAACATGCTCAAGTCCAAGACTTTTAAGAAAAGGATTGTGCACAAGGATGATGTGTGAGATTATATCAACTGTGAGTGATGGGATGCACAGCAGGCGGAAGGGCGCATGAGGATATGAGCCTCGAGCCACAGCCTCAAGACCCATTCTGATGAGCAGTTTCTGTCCAGGCTGCACTACCTGATGCCAATGTGCTCCTGCACCAGACTGACTTTCTTGAGGACCATGCAATCAGGAATGTAATTATGCTGCAAACAGTTCTCCAAGAAGTGAGAAACAGAAGTGCTTTGGTTTATAAATGAATCCAAGATGTGGCTAATAATCATAAGAAGCATTTTTATACACTTGCTAATTAATACCACAGACAAACTTATGTAGAACAAAAACAGGGAGAAAATGCTAATGACAGAAATGATAGAGCTATTAGAGTAGCAGTAAAATGGCACCATGAACATTTGAAGAAAATATCAGAAGACAATTGTGTACAAGTTATCTTCATAACCAATGACAGGAGAAAAAAAGAAAACACACACACACACACACACACACACCAAAAACCAAAGAAAAGGCCGTAGAAGAAGTGATAGCAGTTTTCACTTGTGAGGAGTATGTAAAAAACCTCACTGTCAATTCTGAAGTTGTAGACTGCCTTGCCTGTTTGAGGAAGAAAGGAATGAAAGAAAGGCAGTGGGGGTGAAGAATAATATTATCAGAATAGCTCCCCTTAAGTAAACTACAACATGGAATAGAATCTGGCACATATCTTCAAGGGATATTTAGAACCAGTAAGGAAATCCATTTAGAAGCCAAAGTGTGGGTACATGGAGATATGGAAGACAAGAAAGAGATAACCTTATATAGACTTGAAACTTTAAACTGAGCTACTGATGAAGATATTGCGGCTGTTGAGCTGCTCCCCAAAAATCAGTGAGTAGCACCACCTTCAGTGGTTTTACATGATGAAAGTTAAAATGAAGATGATGTAGAGAAAGAAGAGGAGCAAGAAAGCATTCTCAAGGCTACTGTGAGAACATGTTAAAGTCTACTGGAAGAGTGTTGCTGTTGTTGTTATGTGCCGTCGAGTCGTTTGCGACTCATAGCGACCCTATGTACAACAGCCCTAAACCCTGCTCTATCCTGTGCCAATCGCACTGTCTCTGACACTCCCATCCCAATTACCCCAGTCACTGAATCAATAGACCTAATAGAGGGTCTTCCCCTCCTGCGCTGTCCCTCTACTCTACCAAGCATGATGTCCCTCTCCAAGAACCTGTCTCTTCTTACAACATGTCCAAAGTATGTCAGGCGAAGCCCCAGAATCCTTGCCTCCAAGGAGCAGCCTGGTTTAACCCTCTCTAGGATGAATCTTGTACATAGGGTTTTCAGAGGCCTGCCGTTTCAGAAGTGGATGGCCAATCCTTCTTCCTAGTCTGTCTTAATCTGAATGTTCAGATTTAGAGGAGTATCTGACAGACAGCAATTTGGGGAGTAGTGAAAGATAAATCCCTCATTTTGGAGTTGACCATTAGTTACAGTTAGTCCCTACCCTTAGCCCAGTGCCTTGATCCACTTATTTCCCAGCTCCACCCTCCAGCAGGATACCACTTCACTTCTACCAAATGCCTTCAGAATTAATTAATCTCCCATTGTCTAACCCATGACCTGACAGCTTGTCAGAGAGATTTTTTTCCCCTGTGTCCAGTGTCTCTTAAGTTTACTTGTACTGTCTCCGAAGGGATGGTGATGTCCTGTATAGATTGTGTTTTCTTCTTGACCCAAGGAACTGAAGACTATACTATGGCATGCTTTCCAAGTCTGATATCAAAGCATTAGGAAGACATCTCTTTACACCTGCTGATAACAGAATCCCTCTAATTTAAATAGATAACGACAGGCTTCTGCATGAGAAAGACAGAAAATCATTGTGGCTGTGGATTGGCCCAGAAATTCCAGATACCCCAATGGCTACTTCTTAAAAGAAAAATTAGATAATGTTGGAGATAAGGAAATGGAAACAGAAGTTTTGTTACTTTAGCATGATGTTCCCCATCATTCCTTTTTTTTTCAAGTTATTCTTAGATTAGTGCCAAAAACGTTGTGTAGCATTTCCAAGAAGGACATGAAAAACTGAGAAACCTGAGGCACCTGTGTGTTTGCAGTGGGCACCCACCAGGATATACTGATATAAATGATGCCTTACATTATAGAGAACTTAAAAACAGAAATTTAGAGGTTGACATTCATACTGCTGATGTTAGTCACTTTTATTAGTCCAGGAAATGCTTTGGATTAAGAATCAGCAAGAAAAGGAACAACTGTGTGTACCCTTGTGAAAAGAGAATTGACATGGTTCCAGAGTTACTTAGCTCTGACTTGTGTTCCTTAAGATGTATTGCGGACAGGGTGGCTTTTTCATATATTTGGGAAATGAATCACAGTGCTGATTTCATTTATCTTAAAAACCAGAATTACCAAAAGTGCTATTAATTCAAAGTCTTCTCTTACACATGCAGAAGCTGGGATGGGAATTAACTCAGCAACCATGAAGGATTCGTCTATGTAGTTTAAATGAACTAGCTGAAATTCTGAAAAAGCTAAGAATTTAAAAGCGGCTCTAACTTTCTCTCTCCATAAGTTCAATTCCACATGGGCAGTGAAACTCATAATCCTATAGATCTACAGACCAAAGAACTTAGAGAAACATATCCATGGTGAAAGAATTTATGTTACTTGCAAATAAATCTGTTGCCAAAAAAAATCCATAAAGAATTTTCTGAACATGCTTTGCTTTGAAAACATCCTGCTCCTTCTCCATCAAATTATGAAATTCTTCTTAAGGAAGCAACGTCCAAGAATTTGGAAGTAAGGACTGGCTCAGTAGTCTTTGGCTGACTCTTTGGATCAGGTCGAATCTCCTGCTTTCCCTTATCTAAACACTCTGTTAAGAATATTAGCCACCTGATGTATGATGTAAGCTGTTTACTTCTGTTCTTGAATGGAAAAAAATTTCCGTCACTATGGTTTAGCATTCCCAATATAGACATTTATTGATAATATAGACACCCATTAGAAGATATGCAGACTTTATTATCACTCATTAGCTATGGCAGCAAGCTGAGTCAAATTACCCAGAATTGACAGACAAAGACAAGCTTGCAGAATTATGTTAAATCTCACTTTCTGACCCAAAATGATGCAATATGCACAGCTTGCAGAAGTGGCATTTTACACCCAGTTATTTTTAAATGCAAAGGAATCGTAAGTAAAGAAGCCTGTATTTTATTTGCAAGAAAGAATGCTACTGTAGTATTAATTCCAAAATATGGGTTAGAAAGTAGAGTGTTTTTTTTTATAAGAAAAGGATAAATCAAAGTCATGACTTAAACTTCACTTAAAATAGAAGATACAGCATTATATATATGTGTGTATATAATAGAGTTAACGTGAAAAGCATGTTAAACTCATCTAATCTTCAGCATAAGAAAATCCAAATGTCCCTGGTAGAGCCACATATATGAAGAATAAG
>NW_006399955.1:2014108-2022681 GCF_000299155.1 Elephantulus edwardii
AGGGCTGTTGTACATAGGGTCGCTATGAGTCGCAGGCGACTCGGCGGCACATAACAACAACAACAACAACAGAGGTGACATCACAATAGAACCAGAGGAAATTAAACTAACATTAGGATATGTTTAAAAGGTATACTCTGATAAATTGGAAAAACCTAGAGGAAATGGACAACAAATTCCTTGAAACTCTTGCCCTACTCAGAATGATATGGACTGAAATAGAAAAGAAGAAATTGGTCATATAAATAATTCTCCCACAGAAAAAGTCCTGGACCAGAGAATTTCAGTTAAATTCCACCAAACATTCAGAGTAGATATATCACCAATTCTCCTCAAAGTATTTCAAAAACAGAAAAAAAAGGAACACTCTCAGAGTCATTATATGACATTATATGAAGCAAGCATAAACCTAATACCATAGCCAGGCAAAGATATTACCAAAAAAGAAAATTACACATCAATATAGTTTTATATCTTGACTGCTACTACTATGGATGTTGATTGTGCAGCCAAGTAAAATAAAATAATTGATAACTTCAACAGAAGGATAATAATCAATGGTAGCAGTTTTACCACAGTATGTATATCCTCACATTTGTTATCATTCCAGTTTATGTAACAGTGTTGTTTTCTTAATTTTAGAGCATATGTATTTAATCGTTTTTACCAATAAACATGAATTAAATTAAATAAATGACACAAACCGACTGTCGCTGAATTTATTCCATTTTGTAGTAGCCCAGTAAGAAGAACAGAATTGCCTTTAGAGCTTCCAAGAGTGTAAATCTCTATCGACTAAGACTAGCTTCACTCTCCTTTTTCACTGTAGAATAGCTAGTGAATCTGACTGCTGACCTGTTGGTTAGAAGAAGAATTTTTTAGTCACAGTGCCTATAGACTTTTCCTATCTTTAAGAATGCTTTTGTTGTTGTTCATAGGTGCCGTCAAGTTTGAGTACAACTCATACCAAACCTAAGAACAACAGTTCTGAACCCTGTCATATCCTATGCCATCCCCACAATTTCTAACCCACTCAAGACCAGTCATTGTGTCAATCCACCTGACTTGAGATAGTTCTCTCCTTTGCTCTCCCCCAACCTTCCTAAGTATCATGTCCATTTTCAAGGAATAGCCTCTCATACCAACATGTATAATAATGTAGGACAAAGTTTTGTCATTTTTGCCTCCAAGGAGCATTTTTGCTGTACTTTCTCCAAGATACATCTGTTGGTTCTTTTAACACTCCATGGAATATTCAGTACTCTTCTATAATACCACAGCTCAAAGATACCAATTTTTCTGTAATCCTTATTCATTGTCTAGCTTTCAGATATAAAGTAAGTAATGAAAAAGATGGTGGACTGAATCAGGCTCACTTCAGTCTTCAAACTGTGATATCATTGTTCCTCAGTAATTTGGAGCACTCCCTGACAGCACACTTATCCAACACAATATAGCTCGTGATCTCCTTTCTACTGGTATGAAGGGTATTGATTGTTTATCCAAGCAAGACACAGTCATTGACAGCTTCAATTTTTCTCCATCTATCATGATGTTGTTTATCGGTTCAATAATTAGGATTTTTGTATTCTTGGTGTTGAGATGCAATCCACATTGAGGATTTAATATTTTTTCTTATTAAGATCTTATAAGAAAAGCTGATCCCATTAAGAAATTGATCCCAGAGTAACAACTCTGGAAGTGGAATAAAAGGAAACATAATAGCAAGAAGGGAAAAGCAACATGTATGACTGAAGCTTTAGAAAATAAAGCCTACCAACTGGGAACAAACATTTGGCAATACCATCTTAGACAAAAGTCTGACAATGAAAGTTTATAGAATACTCTTGGGCCTGCACAAGAAAAAGAGTGACAACCCAAGTACAAAATGGGAAAAAGAAAGGGAAAGAATTTTCACAAAGGAAGATATTCAAATAGATAGATAACAGACATATGAAGAAATGCTCCAAATCACAGGCAATCAGAGAGATGGAAATCAAAACCACAATAAGATACCATCTCACTTCGATAGCAGTGGCAAAGTTTAGTAGGACAGCAAGTAATACATTTTTGAGAGGATGTGGACATAGGATAGGAACTCTTCCACACTGTTGGTGGGATTGTAAAATGGTACAAACACTGTGGAAGGCAGTTTGGTGCTTCCTCAAAAAAATTGAACATAGAAATTCTATATGGCTCAGCTATCCCATTGCTTGGAACATACCCTGAGAAAATGAGAACTGTGGCTCAAACAGAGATTTGTACACCAATGTACATAGCACTCTTATCCGTTATCACAATACCATGAAAACAGCCAGATGTCCAACCACAAGTGAATGAATTGAGAAATCATGGTATATTCATACAATGGAGTACTCTGCAGCATGCAGAAGCAATGCTTTTGTAAATTACTACCTAACTTGGGAGGGACTGGATAGCATTATGCTGAATGAACTAACTCAGTCCCCTAAGGATAAATATTGCATAAAGTCATTATTGTAGAATGAGTATGAGAATCCAAGGGGTGAGGTAGAAGCAGAGGGATGAGGATAGGTGAGAGGCAGGATGGGGTGTTAATCATAGGGTTGCACAATTTGATGGCTGGGGTGTGTGTGAAGGAAAAGAGAAGGCTCTTGTGTAAAAAAACAATGTATTCAAACTTTGTAAATAAATCAGTATAAAATAAAATAAAATAAAACAGAATGGTAGGAAAAAAGTAGAACTAAAAAAAAAGAACTTAGTAATGGGGTCTTTTCATCTGGGAAATCTACGCACAACAGTTTATTGCTTGAAGGCAATACTATTCCCTAAATGATCTAAGTTTTGAAATAATAAGCAGGTAGTGTGGTATATTATATAAAGAAAAAATAAAACTGCATATCCTCCTGTGCCTGTCATGAAATCTCTTTTAAAGCACTAATAATGTGTATATGTATCTGTATGCAGTTTTTGGAAAGAATTCTTATGTTCTACTGAGAAAGAAGAAATGATTTTTATTTTCTCAATGAATGGGGAAAATTCAGTTAAAATATCTTTTCCTAAAGATTTTAAATGCCTGTGCAAGTGATTACTTAATAGTGGCTATCAATTCAAGTAGCTCTAATTGTTAGTGGACAATCCAACTTATACTTTAGAAATATGTAACTTAATAGAAATTCTACACAAGTTGAATATTTAAAAATAAACTTGTGTAATCAATTCTATTTCTCTACTATATATAGTATAATTTTGCAGAAGTCATGAAAGGACTTTTAATTTTTCTATTCAAGATACACAATTCATCAAAATTACTCAGTGTAAAAGAATATTGTCATTTCCTATTTTTAAGTTTATACATTTGGCTAAATTCAGCAGTGCTTTTGATTTAGTTGACTTAAAATTTATTAATTTTTGTTTCTTAACTAATTATGGTCATTTCAAAATACTCTTTCCCTCATTAGAAATGAAGCTGTAGTGTATGCCATCAGTCAATTAATGACTCATTGCTTTCAACATGTTAGCTGCTGCATTACATTAATTTTATTAGTAGGAGAAGTTTAAGACATTTAGATAATCTTTATTATTATCATTTGTGGAGGAAAATGTAGTTAAGGACGTAGTAATATTTTCTGCATCACTTCCAGGTTTTCTGAGGCCTAACACATTGCAAAGGTTCTTTTTAAGTGAAATAAAAGTAAAAAAGACTTAAAATTAGAAATAGCACCTTAGTAAAAGGCCATGTATTCAAAAGGTTAAGAGTCCTGGTATGTGTCTATGCACAGCTGCTAATTGAGAGGTCTATTGTCTGAATACATGAACCACAACAGTAAGATGAAGCAGGTTTGGTAGGTTGGTTCCCCACCCCCCCCACTAAAATTTATAGCTTTAGAAATCTATGGAAAGCCAATATGAATTGGGATAAAATGGAAATGGATGACAGTGTATTTTGTTTTGTTTTAGATTATACACATAGTAAATCTTTGAATGAATATATGACTACAATACTTAAGAGAAGTGACAAATTATGGCAAAGACAACTATGTTCCATATTTGAAAATATCCCTTATATTCCATATTTGAGAAATTAAGTAGAGTAATAAGTAACCTCTATTTTGTTATGTCTTAACATAACCTGTGGTAGAAGATGATCAAGGATTTACATTACTAAGTAATCTTTGAAAAAGTTTATTAAAAATTAACAACTTGTCACTTAGAACATATTGATGGTGCTAATTATATTCTTTCTTAAAATAGTACTATTCAGCATTGAACAGTGTGTTTTTTATTTTATATTTACATAAAATATCTATGTATAATCTAATGCTGGACTTCCAAGGAAAAGAAGTATGTTGTTGAAACAACTTAGTACAATATTTCTTTTTCAAAGTTTACCTCATTTAATTCTTTAACTCATTCAGTAGTTACAACATATTCTTTACAGAATTATATTTAGCAATTAAATTTTTCTTTATCTGATCTCTTGTAGCCTATTAGTAAATTGTTGTTGTGCACTGTCAAGTTGTAATGAACCCCATATCTGACCCTCCAGCAGGTTTTTTTCAAAGACAGTTAATCATACAGGAGGAAATTGTTCATCCTTCTCCCACAGGTATATTTGAACCATGTGTCTTTGGTATTGAAATGTACCTTCTTAACACTAGGCTATCAAAGCTCAATTAAATAATAAGTCATTACTGTTTTGTTGCTGTTGTTGTTGTTAAGTGCCACTGAGTCACTTGCAAACCCATGTACAACAGCTCTGAACTCTGCTCTATCCTAAGCCAACTTCATTGCCTCTGACACAACTACCCCCAGTACCTCAGTCACTGAGTCAATCCATCTCATCCAGGGTTTTCCTTTCTTGGTTTGTCCTTCCACCCTCCAAAGCATGATGTCCCTCTCCAAGGACTAGTCCTTCCTTGCAACATGCCCAAACTATGTCAGACAGAGCATCAAAATTCTTGCCTTCATGAAGCAGCCTGGTTTCTCCTTCTTCAGGATGAAACTGTTCTCCTAGCAGTCCATGGTATATTCATTACTCTTCTACAGCACCACAACTCAAAGTCATTGATTCTTCTCCTATCATCCTTAGTAATCGTCCAGCTTCCAGATGCACAGTAAGTTATTGCAAGGCCATGATGGCCTGGATTAGATGCACCTTGGTCTCTAGTAGTAAGAAAAACAAAAAAAGAAAAGCAGTACTCCTAATCAAAAAGTACTCAATTAGAGTCCACCACTAGGTACTTGGCAGGGAAAAAATGGGCAGTCTCCATTCATGTGATTCACAACTTCTGTAAGCTATGGGTGGATTCTAACTAACACCACATAACAACAACAACAACAATTTTCCTTTTTAATGGCCTAGTGATTAAGGAGATGTGCTGCCAACCCAAAAGTGAATAATTTCAACTAACCAGTTTCTCTATTTAAGAGAAAGTTTGACAAGTCCTCCCACGTAATTTAAGGTCTCTGAAAACCCACTGAAGGGTCAGTTATGAGTCAGTTTTCACTGGATGACAGTAAATTTGATATGTTTCTTTGATTTGATAGTCCCCTAAGTGATTCTGGTGTCATGATGTTACATGCTAGGTTTCCAACAGGTGTCACAGGGATTTGAATCCACCAGGACATCAATGAGAAGAAGGTAACACCATGTATTCCTGTAAAGATTTACAGGAGACCTAATATAGAATAGGAATCGGACGGGTCGACTGAAAGAAAATAGTTTGTTTTAATTTTTCTTTAACAGTCTGAATATCTTCCCAAGTTTGAGGGTGTTGGAGGAAAACTTAAATTGTTTTTGATTGTTGAAGTTGCTAAAGTTTCTAGTGTAACTTCATAACTTTTAACCTATTGTTTCAATTTTTTTTCTCAAGAAATATATTCTACTTCTAACAATGTTTCTTTATTCATTATAAAAAATACAGCTGTGCAGCTAACCCAAGGATGTAAGGGTGGAATCCACCAGCTGAAGTGGGTGGGAAGGCATCTTTTCCCAGATAATTTGTTGTTGTTGTTATGTGCCATAGAGTCATCTCAACTTTATGTACAATAGCTCTGAACTCTGCCCTATTCTGAAGCAGTAACACTGTCTCCAACATACTTTCCACCATTATCTCAGTTACTGTGTCAATCCATCTCATCCTGGGGAGTCCTCTCTTGTGCTGTTCCTCCATCCTTCCAAACATGAGGTCCTTCTTCAAGAACTGGCCACTCCTGGCCACATGCTCAAAGTAAGTAAGATGGAGCTTCAAAATCCTTGCCTCCAAGGAGTGGCTTGACTTCACTGTCTCCAGGGCAGAACTATTTGTTCTTTTGGCAGTCTACAGCATGTTCAATATTCTTCTCCACCACCACAACTCAAAGGCCTCAATTTTTCTTCTGTCAATTTTATTCATTGTCCAGTTTGATGATGCAAACCAAGTAATTGTGAAGACCATGACCTAGATTAGACACACCTTAGTCTCTACACTAGCATAATTGTTCTTTAGCACTCTAGAAAGGTCTCTGACAACATATTTTCCCTATGCAATTTGTTGGGTTTGGTGGTTTTGTTTTTGCTTTTATTTCTTGACTACTGGTGTCAAAGATGTTGATTGGGGAATTGCCTCTGAAAAACTGAAAGTCAGTAATAAATCAGTTCTGACTAGATGGCATAAAACAGCAACATGCATATATATTCAGTTTCAACATTTTCAGGACAATAACTGGGGTTCATCTATCCTCCATGGTTCTAAATATTATAGATTCCATATGGTTTAAATTTCTGTTCTTCATTTTCTCCCTTTTTATCAAACTTTGCCCTAGAATCCAAATCCAATGTTCAATAACAGTAAAAAACTCAAAACTCACTGCAGTGGAATCAGTTCCAACTCATTCTAACCATCTATTGGGTTTTCAGGCATGTCAGTCTCAGTGAAAAAAAGAATGCTCATTAATCTCCAGAGATAAACTAAAAGCATCAGAATTGCTCAGTCATTGATTTGGGAACACTATGAACTTTGATAAATGATGATAGTTATAGAAAGGCTTTATAGGGTCACTATGAATCTTTGGCAATCAACAATAAAAACAATTTCTTGGCAAGGGTGCTTTGATGACTTATTGGTAAAAAGTTGAGCTGGAAAATCAAAGGAAATAAGTGGATATACTTATACACTTCCTCAGAGGGAGAAAGGTGTGCAGTCTTTTCTTGTGAGATTTATGGCCTATGGATCATTCATGGTTTTGCTCATAGCTGCTCTAAGTATTTCATCTCAAGGCTTGATTTTTTTTTTTTTTTTCTGATTTTCAGCTTGAGAAATGCCAAGCAAGGTCTTCCCTTTTATTTGACTCCAGCTTTCTGAACATTCCATTATAATACTTTACTTTGTCTCCTCGAGCAGTCATTTAAAATCTTCTGTTCAGGTTATTTACTTCAGCCTTTCTTCAATTCGTTTGGACTTCTTGATACTATTGTGCAATATTCAGAGTCTCTTCAGACATTCAATTTAATTTTTTGTTTGTTTCTACCTTATCTTTGTAAAGGTCTTTTGCTCTCTTCACGAGAGATTCCTTTGGTTTTTTTTTCCCCACTGCTAGAGCTCTTTTTTTACAATTTTTATAAGTTTAATTTAACATGTGAATAAATGCGAATTTTAAATATAAACAACATAATAAGCCAACAGCAACAATAAATGGCCCAAGAATAAATAATGCAGAGGGTTTTTTCTTCCCCCATTTCTCCTCTTTATTGTTTTTTTTTTCCATTATTACACTAGTCAGTTTATTTACAAAATTAGAAAATGCTATTTTCACACTAGATTCCTCTAATTTCCCTAACCCCCACCCATCAAATTGTACAATCACATGACTAATCCTCCCCATTCCCAGCATATCCTCATCCCTCTACTCCCACCTTTTGCCCCCACTTGGATCCTCGTATTGATTCTAAAATAATGGTTTTATGAAATATTTGTCCTTGTGTGACTGAGTTAGTTCACTCAGCATAATTCTCATCAGTCTGTCCAAAGTGAGGAAATAATTAACAAAATCATTGCTTCTGCGTAGTGTGTAGTATTCCATTGAATCCGTGTACTATAATTTCTCAATCCATTCGATTGTGGTTGGCTGTTTTCAGGTTCCTGAAATGGTGAATAACACTGACATGAACATTGATGTACAAGTTTCCATTTGTGCCTCAGTTCTCATTTTCTCAGGATATATCCCAAGAACTGGAATAGCTGGGTTATATGGAACTCCTATGTTCAGCTTTTTAAGGATGATATCCTTGATGTCATCCCACAATTCCTCTGGTCATAGTAGGGTTCAATACTTCCAATCTATTCTTAAGAAGATTTTTATATTCAGGTAAGATATACTCAAGTCATATTTTGGTTTTTGTGGACTTGTTTTCATTTTCTTCAGCCTCACAATCAACACTCTTGACATCACAGTGAAGAAATCAACATTAATAAAAATTTTAAATTAAAAAAACAAGAATTAAGTTAGAGTAAGGGTGGCAATTGATTTATAACTGCTCATGCTAATAATACTATATCGTGGCATGGAGGAGGAATAGTGGAAATGTATCCCCATTTACAATATTCCTCTTA
>NW_006399955.1:2024135-2026451 GCF_000299155.1 Elephantulus edwardii
TTCTTACATATCAGGAACATCAGCACTGTCAGTCTATTAACTAAGGTGTAACTTACAATACATGATAATCCCAATTACTTGCTTTCCATCAGAGAGCTCGATAATAACTAAGGATGACAGAAAAATAATTAGTTGATGCTTTTGAGCTGTGGTGCTGGAGAAGAATATTGAACATATATAGACTGCCAAGAGAACAAATAGGTCTTTCCTGGAGAGGGAAGTTTCTCTTTGAAGGAAAGTATTTGTAAGCTCTTTTTCACACATTGTGTTATATTATCAGAATGGACCTGTCCTTGGAGAATGACATCATGTTTAGTAAGGGACAGCACAGGAAAGGATGATCCCAGATGAAATAGCACAGCAACTGGGGCAATGAGGTTAGGTGTGTTGGTGGCATCAGTGAAATAGGATAAGGATAGGGCAGGGTTCACAGGGTCACTATGCGTCATGGGCAACTTGATGGCATATAATAGCAATAACATTAGTGGTAGGCAACCAGAACAACAATTGATGATTTGTTCCACAATCAGAATCTGGCCTTGTTTTTAGTCAGCTTCTCCAAAAATCCCTTCCTTGAGTTTTTGTTGTGGTTGTTGTACAACCAGGAGTTGTACAAGTGAAAGGAAGAACACACTGGATGTTTCTCAAGCTAAAAGAATAGAATGTTAATCATTAAGTGGCAACAATGAAGGATTCTGTGGGAAAATAAAATGAAGAAACCAGGAAAAATCATTGGATGAAATACACAGAAACAGTCTACCAGAAAGAATTAACTGATGCTCCACCATTTCAAGGAGTATTAAATGATCAAGAACCAATGAAACCAAGAAATGAAAAGAAGATATTTAAGCTGCACTGAAGGCATTTACAGAAAACAAAACTCTGGAAATTGTAATAATAATAAGTGGAAAGTTTCAATAAGCAGTAGCAGCAACAGAAGTGTTTGTATGTCAATACCAAGAGATTTGGAAGACAGCTACCTAATCAGTAAACCATATTTGTGCTTATTACAAAGATGATTTAACATAATGCAGAAATTATCAAACATATTTTTAACAAGTACAATTTTGCTGAATAGAAATAGAAAATGGCTGAAACAGCACATGGTAGAGAAATTCAAGCTGCATTCAGAAGGGGCTGTGAAATGAGTGACTTTATTTCTTATATTTGTGGATCTTGGCTGAAAGCAGAGAATACCATAAAGATATTTACCTGTGCTTTATTGACTATGCAAAAACATTTTACTGTGTGGATCACAACAAATTTTGAATTACATTCTTAAGTATGGGGATTCTAGAACACTTACTTGTACTTATGTGCACCCTGTACATAAATCAAGAAACAACTGTTCAACTAGAATACTGAGATGTATATTTCACGGTTTAAAATTATGAAAGACATGTGTTAAGATTTCTTCTTTTCCATACTGTAGGCTGAGTAAATAATCTTAGAAGCTTGCCAAATGAAGAAGAGTATTATATCAAGATCTTCAGAACTATTATTAACAATCCTTTTTATGTAGTGGATACAACCTTCTTTGATGAAAAAAAAATTGAAGCACTTACTGATAAAATTAAAGAACTATAATCTTCAATATGCATTCCACTTCCATATAAAGAAACAAAGATACAATTGAAAAAAATAAAGAATATCATGGTAAACGGAGAAAAGATTAATATTGTCTAGAGTTTCATTTTATGTAGATCCACAATCTATGTCATGGAGGAAGAAGAAAATTTGCAACAAATTAAATTGTTCAAAATCCTTAGCTCTCAGAAAGATGCAAATAAAAACAGCTATAAGGTATCATCTCACTCCAGTAACAAGAGCAAAGTTAGGTAGAATACCAAACAACAAATGCTAGTGAGGGTGTAGAGAGATTGGAACCCTTATTCAATGCTGGTTGGAGTGTAAGATGATGTAAGCACTTTGGAAGGGAGTATGACTCTTTCTCAAATAGTTGGAAATAGAAAAAGCATTTGACCCAGCAACTCCTCTTTCATGAATATATCCTGTATAAACCAGAGCTACCACCTACGCATATATATGCACAGCCATGTTGATTAGCAAAGAGATGGAAGCAACTCAAGTGTCCATCAACAAATGAACAGAGAGAAAAATGATGATATATTCATGCAATGGAATACTATGCAACACTGAAAACAAGGAACTCATAGAATATTATACTACATGGGGAGCCCCGGAGGCCATTATGCTGAGTGAAAAATCTGTCATAAAAGGACAAATGCTACATAACGGCATTGTTATAAAATGGGAATGGCATGGGAGTTAGGAAAAACTAAGAAAAGAAAAAAA
>NW_006399955.1:2026776-2041776 GCF_000299155.1 Elephantulus edwardii
AAAAAAAAAGAATATATGATTAGGTATTATTTTATGAAAATAGTCCAGAATAAGTGGTGTATAACAAAGTGGACCATGGCAGGGGGAGGAAGGAGAAAGGAAATTATGCAACAACGAATGATTTTTTTTTAAGTAAATGGGGATGCGGATGGGAGAAAAATGTGCAACTTTTCTGTAGACATTTGTTAAAATCACAATTAAAAAATTTACTTAGAAGAATGGCTGATGAAATTTTGGCCCATTTGTGTTGAGCTCATATAATCAAAAGGAGTCAGTCTTTTGTAAGCGGCATCATGCTTAATAAAGTAAGAGTTTATAGGAGAGGGAGATTATTCTGTGCTGTTCTCGCATGTATTGTTATGTTTAAGTGTATTGTCATATCCATATGATAATGTCTTTGGTTTCATGGTTTCTTCTAAACCCAACTTGTATTTCTGGTCATCCTCCATTGATGTACTCTTCCAGTATTTTTTATAAATAAAATTTTCAGCAAGATTTTGCTTGCATATGATTTTAGTGATATGGTTCAATAATCTCCCTATTCTATTGGAATACCTTTTTTGGGGATTAGAATAAGTTGGGATATCTTCAACTTGGTTGGCTAGAAAGTTATCCCCCAGATTTCTTGGCACAACCTGGTGAACACATTCAGGGCAACATTCATTTGCTGAAATATATCAATTGGTATTCCATCAATTTATAGGCCCTTGTTTTTTTTTATGAATTTCCCCTTAAACTTCCTCCTTCATCACCGTTGCCTCTTGATCATATATTATTTTCAAATTAAATTTTGAATTTAACAAAATGTAGTAGAAATGAATGAATATGCACAGTTCCAATCACTCCTCAAATAAAATAAGACAGTATTACAAAGTCTCTAAATTACTACCAAATTTGTATAATTCTCTTTAGTGTATACAGGTCTTCAACTAGTTTCTGACAAACAGCATATGGGAACTGCGCTGTGATGCCAGTCTCTTAACTATGTTATGTTGTATAAGTCTTTCTTGCAAAATCTCTCTAGTGCCTTGTTGTTAGCTTTAAAGAAATGAGCTGCTATGAATTTCACAGCCACACAGATGTTAATCCTGCCAACAACATAAGTGAGTTGGAAACAGACTCTTTACAAAATGATCCTGCAGATGAAAATTTACTAGCCAAAATTTTGATTGAAGTCTTGTAGATCATCCAACTAAATTATGTCCAGATTTCAGGTCCACAGAAATTGTAAACTAATTAATTTGTGCATGTTTAAGCCACTGACTTTATGATACATTTTTGTACAGTAATTAAAAAATTAATGTACAGAGCATTAAAATTCTTCTCCAACACTCATCTTTGTTTGCTGTGTTGACATTGCTTGCAAGTTGCTGTGATGTTTGAAACTTTATGACAAATATTTCTAATTGTTGTTGTTAGGTGCCATCAAGTTCAATATGACTCATAGCAACCTTATGAACACCAGATCTAAACCCGATCCTCATCTGTACCATCCTCAGAATCTCTAACACACTCAAGCTCATTGCTCCGGTAATGTTACTAGAACAATGGCTGGTAGACAGATTATTGAGAAGCTTCCAAACTATGAATATTAGGAAGAACCTGATGAACTGTTTATTAAATACTTAAAAGCATACATACCTAAATAATAGAAATTTTATTAATATCAATGGTATGCTATCTGATATGGTGTCGGAAGTGGAAAACATTAGAAGGTATTCAACGTGCAATTTTGGAAAAGCTACCTTCTCAAAGCACATTTGATCTTAATGACATGAATTTTATTTACCCAGTGCTGCTATAATGAAGATACCACAAATTGATGACTTAAAATAAGTTCCTTTTTTAAAATTATTGTTGATTATCATTGAAATGGAACTAACTCGTGACTGACCTTTAGCATATTTTCAGAGGCAAGACCTTTTAGAATTATTGAAGAGTATTGATGGTAGATTGAGGACTAAGGTGTATCTGATCCAGACCATGGTATTTTCAATACTTGCTATGCATCTGAGAGTTGGACAATGAATAGAGATGACAGAAAAAGAATTGATGCCTTTGACTTGTGATGTTGGAGAAGAGCACTGAATAGTCAATAGACAGCCAAGAAAATGAACAGGTATGTCTTGGAGAGGGTGCAGCTGGAGTGCTCTCTGGAGGCAAGAATGATGAAGCTTTGCTTCACATACTTTGCTGATGCTGCTAGGAGGGGCTTTCCCTTGGAGAAGGCTATGATGTTGGGAAGGATGGAGGGTTGGCAAAGGAGAGGTGGACCCTCAACTAGGTGGATTGACATGGTGACTGCTGCAATGAGCTCTTGTGTGTCAGGAAGTGTAGGGATGGCTCAGGATAGAATAGGTTTCAGATCTTTTGTTCATAGGGTTGCTATGAGTCATCTCAATGGCATCTAACAACAACAGCAACAAATCACATGAGAAGAGATCACTCATCCTTCTCCTATTTAACAGCTGCTGGATTTGAACTACATGCTTTTAGGATTGCAGAAAGGTTCTTACCACTAGGGCCCCTTTTACAAGTTAGGAAGCTCTAATTTGGAGGAAAGTTGTTATCTCTATCAATGTCAATAGGCCTGACATTTCTTAGAGATCTGTATATATCCTGGCCTTTTCCTACATTGAACAGTTTTCCAGTACATAGATCCAAGTCCAAAAGTTGTGCTCTGTTCTTGGTTCTTTGTAATGGTGATAATGATATTACTCATCTCTGTTCTCTTCTCTCCCCTTTTATCTCTTTGTGAACAAAAGATACTAGATATTTTATCTAAAATAAACTCCCTTTCTTTATCAAGGATGTCATAAGATTAAGGATATTTTATTCAACCATTAAACATTTTAGAACTGCTAAGTTTATTAGATTATAGAGGTTATTACAAAACTTTTATATTCCAACATTGTAAATATATATATCTCTGGAGGTGCCATGATTGAATTCATTACATGATATGTCGCATAAACCTTTTAAGATCTCCATTTACTAGAATAATATTATTTAAAATGAATAGAAATAGTTGCAGACATCAGTTCATAATCATAATATGAGATGTATGACATAAGAATCAAAACAAATTAGATGTCTTATAAAATTATAAGGAATGAATGAAAAGTGATATTCTAAGCATTATTGTTGTCATTTTGAATTGTTATTAAGTCAAAACAGACTCAAAACTGACCCGGAAGTATGATTTCAGAGGCCTCAAATCACCTGGGGCAAGATCGCCCAGCTTTCCTCCATTTTTTAAGTACTTTAAAAATAAAATAGGCACTTTGACCATTTATAATGAGATAATTTTACTCTCTGATATGACAGGAATCAGAAATTGAAAAAAGCTTGACATCACATTCACTTTTAAAAAGAGTATTTTAAGATTTTGTCACAGGAAAGAATTCATTCAGTAATAGAGACTTTGTTTTGTTTATTTGGATTTTTATGGCTGTTGTTTTATCTTAAAGCATAATCATCTCAGTTACAGTATAATGCCATATGCCTACTATGAAGACGAAATGATATTATAGTAATACAAATTTACACACTAATTCATAAGACCAAAGAAGAAATATAAAATTTAGTAATTCCAAAGATTAATAAATTTAAGATTTCATCAATTTCTATAATCTGAAAACATGCAATTTGATTAAATATACAATCAAAATGAATTGAAAATCAATAGTTGTTACGTGAAAGTTGTAAATAAAAAAGGAACAAAAGTTGGAAAGTATAACCATGATTATAGAAATAATACTGAAGATTTCATGTTAGAATTTTGGTAAGATCATGGACTCTTTCACTGGAAATAGTTTAAACAAAGTAAACTGAAATTATACCTATGAACTTCACTAGATAATTTAATAAGAATAAAAATTAACACATTTGCACAAGAAAATTATGGAGAAGCTCAACATCATTGATAAGAACAGGTCAGTCACTCAGTGGAAAACAACATTAAATTTTAACGCCAATTGAAAATGAAGTTAAAGAAAAGTATATTTACAATCTACAATTTTATATATCTGGCATCAACTCAAAAATCAGTACAATTCACATATAAAAGAAAATATTTTGGCATTACTTTTAATATATTTTTAAAATATTATCATTTACCCTTAAATTTCTTTAAAGACAATTTGACATACCACAATTTATAAGAAACAGAAGAATAATTACCATGGTCAAAATATCATTTTTTACAAAGTGCTATTCCTTAGAAAATAATAGTATTGTTTTCATGTCATAGCTGACTCTCCTTTAGGTTTCTGAGACTATAAATCATATGGGAGGGGACTGTTATCTTTTGCTCATAGAGTTGCTGGTTGGCCTTTGGGTAAACAATACAACTCCCTACAGATAAGACCACAAGAATATTACCTTTATTAGAGAGAAATGTATAAGTTAAGTACTTGGCACTATTTTTATGCAAAAAAATCAATCAAATGCACATAATACTGTTTAAAGCTAATACTTCATAATATTCATGAGCAATATATTTCCAATTTTTCTTGGCATTTGGTGTTGTTTTTGGTTTTTTAGAGAACATGTCATTTAATCCCTTTAGCACTTTGGAGTAGTCCTTGACAGCAGATTTTCCCAAGGCAACTTATCTTTTCATTTCTGACTACTGGTGACTGCTGGTGCCAAAGGTGTTTTATGTGGATTTCAGCAAGACAAAATTATTAACAACATCAGTCTTTTCTCCATCTATCATGATGCTTCCAATTAAACTGGTAGTCAGGATTTTTGTTTCCTTGATGTTGGAATGCAATCCATAGTGAAGCCTATGGTTCTTGATCTTTTGTGCCAAATGTCTTATATCCCCCTCAGTTTCACTAAGTCATTTCATTTGCATGAAGTAGGTTCTTCATCTTCCAGTCCTGATGCCACAGTTTTCTTCATAAAGTCCAGCCTCTTCAAAGATCTATTCAGTATATAGATTGAAAAGGAATGAAGAAAAGATACATCACTGACATACTTTTTTTCTTGTTTTAACTATGCAGTGTTCCTTTGCTCTGTTCAGACAACAGCTTTCTTATTTAAGTATAGGGTTCACATAAGGATAAATATTTCTCTCAAAATTAGTCACTTGTTTTTTTTAATCTACATTGGAGGAACAGCACAGGAGAGGAATACCATAGATTACATGGAATGACTCAGTGACTTGGGTAATGGAGGTAGGTGTGTCAGAGATAATAAGTTTGGTTCAGAATCATTTCAGAGCTGTTGTACATACATAGAGTCACAATGAGTTGCAAGTGATTCGACAGCACATAACAATCTGCATAGTCAAGTGCCTTTACATAGCTGATAAAATGCAAATAGACATCCTTCTTGTACTCTCTGCTTTTAACTAAGATCCAGTTGACATCAGTTAGTCTCTGGAGACTAAGGTGTGCCTTATACAGGCCATGGCCTTTGCGATCGCTTGTTATGCATCAGAGAGTTGGACAATAACTAGGGAGGACAGAAGGAGAGTTGATGCCTTTGAGCTGTGGTGCTGGAGAAGAGTACTGAATGTACCATGGAGTGACAGGAAAACAAACAGATTCATCTTGGAGAGGATTAAATCAAGCTACTCCTTGAAGGCAAGGATTCTGGGGCTTCGTCTGACAAAATTTGGACGTGTTACCAGGAGAGATGGGTCCTTGGAGAGGGACATCATGCTTGGGAGGGTGGAGGGACAGTGCAGGAGGGGAAGACCCTCTATGAGATGGATTGATTCGGTGACTGGGGTAATCAGGACGGGTGTGTCAGAGGCAGTGTGGTTGGTGCAGGACAGAGCAGGGTTTAGGGCTGTTGTGCATAGGGTCGCTATGAGTGGCAAACGACTCAATGGCACATAACAACAACAGCAAATGGTCTCTTCTAAACCAAACTTGCTTTTTTGGAAGTTCAGTGATGATGTAGTGTTCTAGTTGTTTTGGGGTAATCTTCACCAGGATTTTGCTTTTATGTAAGATTAGTGATACTGCTTTATAAATTCTACATTCTACTGGATAAATTTTTGGGGAAATAGGATCAAATATTAATCTCTTACAGTCATTTAGCCAGGTCGATATAATCCAGACTTCTCAGTGCAACCTGCTGAGCACATACAGGTCAGCTTCTGCTTGTTGAAATAAATAAAGTGGTTTTTAATCAATTCCTGAGGTCTTATTTTTGTCAAGTTCTTGCAGAGCAGTTTGAATATTTTCATTGGTTCTTAATCATATACTGTGCCAGTCAATTCTTTTCTGGTACACTAACTCCATGTATCCCTACTTTCTTCTGTTGATACTGCCTGGATAACTTAAAATTTTGTCCATTGCATCTTTCAGAATTCTAAGAATGACTTTTCTATCCATTGTCTTAGCACTCCCCCAGGGGTCATGGCCTCCAATTACTGTAACTGTGGCCGCATAATTTGCTTTTGATCAAATTCTTCAATATCATCAATAGCTGTGAGACCAACATAAGAGAAAGAGTTTACCAGACTAAAGAAGACTGTGGTAAGGAGCAACCTAATAGAGGCCAAACATAGCCAGGGCCAGAACTCTTGACACAGGCACCACATACTAGGATGAAAAAAAGGGGCTGAGGATGTAGAGTATATCCCAAATGGTCAGAAGTTCCTGTACTAGAGATGTCTTTCAGTTGATTAATAAAGTGCTTGGGTTAACAGAAGAACTGTATCTTGGTATTGACTGAGATGCTGACTGAACTAATTCAGGGTTTGGGTTTTACCCCGAATCTGGCTTGGGAGTGCTATTTACTGAAAATTGACTTTCTTTATGTGATATTCTTCGTCTTCCACTCACACTCCTATTCTCCTAATAAGTCCAACAATTATGAGCAGGAAGAGATATTCTAAAGTCTGTGTGGTCATTGTAATGAGTGTGGACCCAGTGATTTGTAGAAGTAAGTGTAGCAGTGTGGGGGCCATCTCAGATCTTTTAAGGATCAGCTCTACACTGTGGATATCGTTGATGGAGAGAGAACATTTTGTGAAGCTATAGATGTCAAACTCAGCTGCACTAACATTGCCCTTGTTACTTTTATGATCCAATGTATTTTTGACGCCTCTATATAAGAAACAGTACTACACTTTGAACATGCAAACTCCTTCTTTATCCATGGTTATCGCAATTTAACGATGTATAATAATCACATGGACTTCACCTGATAGTCTATACAAGTATTAGGTTGATTACATCTGTGGAAAAAAACCCATTGTAGAAGCGCAATAACTGCTGTAAAAATGAGGCCAGATGCTGATTGTAGAACAGACCATCAACTACTCATATGCAAGTTAAAATAAGTTAAAGCTGAAAAATTAAAATCTATAAGAACCAAAATTTTATCTTGAGTCTATTCTACCTGAACTTAAAAACTAACTCAAAAACAGACTTGCGGCCTTGAACACTAATGAACAAATACCAGATGAGCTATGGGCAAATATTAAGAATACCATCCATGAAAAATTTAAATGGTCATTACAAAGGCAGAAGAAGGAAAAAAGATCAAATTGAACGTCAGAAGAGACTTTGAATATTGCATTATAGAAGAGAAGCCAAATAAAGGGAAGACTCAGGAAGTCAAGAAGCTGGATAGAAAATTTCCAAGGACATCTCTCGAAGACAAAGCAAAGTATAATAATGAAAAGTGATAAAAAAAGGGGAGTGGGCAAATTGGCTCAGCATTTCTTAAGCTTCAGGAATTGAAGAACAAATTCAAGCCTCAAGTTTCAGTACTTAATGATGCTATGGGCAAAATATTGAATGAGCCGAAAAGAAGATGGAGGGAGTACACAAAGTTACTGTAGCCAAAATCTGGCTGACAAAGAAGAAGTTCATGAAACAACATATGACCAAGAGGCAATGGTAATGAAAGGGAAAGGTTAAGCTGCTCTAAAAGTATAGACAAAAACAAGTCCCCAAATATGGATAGAATACCAACTGACCTATTTCAACCAACAGATCCATCCCTGAATATACTCACCAGGTTGAGTCAAGAAATCTGAAGGAAAGCTTGCCTGGCCAACAACTGACTACAAGACATCCATATTTATTATAATTAAATTAAAAAGGGGGGATCACATACAGTGTAGAAATTCTTGAACCATATCACTAATACTACAGGCAAGAAAAATCTTGGTTATGATTATTCAAAAATGACTAAATTAGTACATTGACAGAGAACTGCTAGATGTGCAAGCCAGATTCAGAAGAGGCCATGACACCAGAGACATTATAGGCAATGTCAGAAGGTTCTTGGCTGAACGCTGAGTACCAGAGGAATGTTTAGCTATGTTTTGTTGACTGTAAAAAGACGTTTGACAAGGTGGATCATAAAAAATTGTGGTTAATTTTGAGAAAAATTGGAATCCCAGACCACTTAATTGTGCTTATGTGAAATCTATACTTGGACTAAGAAGCAGTTGTCAGAACAGAGGGATGAAACATTACATGGTTCAAAATCAAGAAAGAAGGATTTCAGGGATGTGTCATTTCTCCACACGTTTACAATCTATATGTTGAACAAATAATCTGGGAGTCTGGACTTTATGAGGAAGACTTTGGCATCTGGATTGGAGAAAGATTCATCAACTACATGTGCCATGCAGATAACACAATCTTGCTTACCAAAACTGAGGAGGGCCTGAAGCATTTGCTGCAGAAGGTTAAGGATTACATTCTTCACCTTTTAAGCTCAACATCAAGAAAACAACGATTCTCAGTACTGTTCCAATTGGCAAGACCATACTAGATAGAGAAGAAATTGAGATTGTTAGTAATTTTAGCTTGCTCAGTTCCACAATCAATACTCCAGGTACCAGAGGTAAGAAAACCAAAAGACAAATTTCATTAGGAAAATCTGCTATCTGAAATCTCTTCATAGTGCTGAAGAACAATACTGTCAGTCTAGAGACTAATGTGCACTTGATCCAGGCTATGGTCTTTACTTTGCATAAAAGAAAAATCTGGGAAGCATAGATTGACACAGTAACTGCGGTTATGGAGGTAGGCGTGTTGGAGACAGTGAGATTTGCTCAAGGTAGGGAACTATTCGGAGCTATTGTTCATAGGGCTGCTACAAAGGGCAGTCGAATGAACAGCACATAATAAAAGTAGTGATAACTATATCAGTGAGATTTTTCTTTTTTCTTTTATATTTTTATAATATGCAGAGTGCACAGTTTAGGAATATTTAATCTTTGGGTTCCCAGAAGAAGTTATATCTGAGTTAAGACATAAAAAATGGGGATAAAAGTACACAGGTCAAATAAAGGGAAAAGACATTCATGCAAATTAAGCACCATTTTACAGACTCAGAAAAGATAGAAGAGGATGATACATTTGGGAATGTTAAATTTTAATATGACTGAAGTATAAAATATGATAACTGTATCAAGACATGTGACAAGAGATATAGTTTGGGACCTTATCAGCTAGAGCCTTGTTAAGAGGGTATTAATTATTCTTAGGATAATAGGGAAACATAAAAAAAATTAAAAACTTAAACTGCAATTATGACGTATTTGTATTTTATACATGCAAAATTTTATAGATATAGTTAACACTACATGATTTGGAAAATAATCTTGAGAGAAGCAAGACTGACATAAGGGGAGAAAATAAATTAGTAGGCTAAGGCATAGAAGCAAGACTGACATAAGGGGAGAAAATAAATTAGTAGGCTAAGGCATTTTCCATGCTGTGAATGTGATATTAGACTGGGGGAGGGGGAGAGTGACTAAAATTTTATGTAGAATATTTTGTTAATTTTTTGTAAATTGTTAAATTTGTCCAGTTGCCTCTGACTCTAGAAATCCAATGTACAATATATCAAAACTTTGCCAGATTGAGTACAGTCTTTGTAATTTCTGTGATGCTTTAATCCACTATTATATTCATTGTGTTAATCAATTTTACTGAGGATCTTTCTTTCCATTACTGACCATCTACTTTTTCAAGCATGATGTCCTTCTTCAGGAACTATTTCTCCCTTATGAAATATCTAAAACATGAGAGAGGACATCTCACCATCCTTCTATCTAAGAAATACCTAGCTGCACTATAACCAAGAAGATGTTTTTGCTCATTCCACAGTCTGTGGTATATTCAGGTTTTGTTATTTAGTACAAAAATTCAGGTAGAAAAGATGAATTTCTGGCATTAGAGTCCAGAATGGATTAATTTACTAAGTACAAAGAAGGAGGTACTGGTTAGAGGATGGGGATAAACATTTCAAATTATGTACTTTTTCAGTTATCAGAATGATATATTGAAAAGAAAATACTTTATGAAGATATTAATATATCTAAAACTAAAAATTAGAAGAATGAAAAGAAAGTCTTATCACAAAGAATGATAACTGAAGACTCAAAATGCATGTTATTTATCCGTGAAGGTGTGAAAGAACAAGAAGAAACAGCTTAAGAGAGATCTTAGATGAGTTGCGCTAAAGGGACTCATAAAACAAGAAAGCTTCATCTTTTTTCTTTATCTGTTTTTGTTCTGCTATTACTAAGTTGTTGCACTTTCACTAAGTAATATTTTAAATTATGTTCTCTTACCAAATTTGCTTTTGAATTTTTTCTGTAAGTCTAATGTCAACCAAAACTTCCAAGAATAAGCTGTCTTTAGTTTACATATGTATATGCTTGTTTGTTTATAATTTGTTCTTATTAGAACAGCATTTGTCTGTCAATTTGCTATTTTGAGGTAATATATGAGTTGCTGTGATTCTTGAAACTAATCTACCAGTGTTCAAATGCCAGTATAGTCATCCATGCTGGACAAGTTTTAGGAGAGTTCTTAAATAAATATTCACATCTAACATTACACTCTTTTGTAAATCCTTTTAACAACAGAGAAATGTGAGTAGATATAGTATTAGAGGTAGATCTCAGGTTAGAAGTCACTCAAAATGAGGAGATACAGTGACTGTAGCAATGAACCCAAACATGTCCAAGATAGTAAGGATGGTACAATTGGAAGCAAGAATGGAATCCACTTCCTAAACAATATGCCTCCAGAAATTCTGTGAACTTTGATAAATGTTGATAGTTGCAGAGAAGCTTAAAGATCTTTTGTTCGTTTAGGGGCATCAGGAGTTGTGCTCAACTCAAAGACAATCAATGACAACAACAGGATAGGAAAGGGATCAGATTCATTGTTTAAAGAATTGCAGTGAGTCATACTTGACACACTGACAACTAACAAGAACAATAACTGAAGAATACGTTGCTTAAAATTACATATGTATGTTCTTAAGATGTTGATGTTGTTAAGAAGTGTAATGAAGACTTAGGTGACTCATAGCGACCCCATAGATGAAAGTCCTCAACATTTAACATTACTTTCATCCTTTCTCCAGGTTCATAGGATTTCCCGAGGCAAGCTATTTATGGAAGTGAATGCCACTCCTGCTTCCAAGTTGGTGGCCACCCACTTGGGGCAAAAAGAAAGTCACAAGTGCCTCAGCATTCCACACTTGCCTCTCTTCCAGGCTCAAGAGGCTGCATCCACCCAGCTGACACTGAGACTCAGGAGAGACACTCACCCTTATCCTGCAGGCATGGCCAACCATTCCAGTATTTTACCATTCCGGCACACAGAAACGTTGCCGGACTCTGAGCCAGAGACCCCTAATTCGCGTATCAAGTCCACTCTGCGTCCACCCACTTGGGGCAAAAAGAAAGCCATAAATTCCAGCATTCCATGCTTACCTTTATTCCGGTTGCAAGAGGCCCCATCCATCCTGCCGACTGTTCTTAAGATAGCAAAATGTTCTCTCATTATTATAAGAAAATAATGTACTTTACAAATAGATGGTACTCCCAAATGTATCTAATATTTTTAATGACTTTTAGTAAGAAGATTAAAATAAAATCCTTTTCAACATTTAAAAATTTGATCCAATATTTGAAAGTATATTGTTACACTACATATGAATACAACATAAATAGCTATGTTTATACTTACATAGTTAGAAGAGTTTTCTTCAAACAATACTGAACACATTTATTACTCTTAATGAATTTATAATATCAATAATCATCAAATTCCTACTAATAACTAAGTAAAACTACAGACAAAATCTGGAAAAACTGAAGATTACATAATGCAAATAAAGAATTTTATATACACTTAATTATTCTTGCCAAAGGGATTCTAGTCATGCAGTGGTTGAGTACTTGACTGGTAACAAAAAGGTCAGCTGCTCACTCGAGTTTCTTTGAGGGAGAAAAATGAGTGAGCCTGCTTCCACAAAGATTACAACTTTGGAAACACTGTAGGCAATTATATTTTGTTATATAAGATCTCTATAAGTCATAATATCCTTAGTGACAAAAAGTAAGGGGTCTATTTACAGTCTTCAGAAATTTTGGATGTAAAACTTTCTTCCTAGGTTGTTATTTCTACAAAATTGTGGAATAAAATAACAAATATCCATAATTATAAAAGTTATTTCTCAAAGAAACTACTTTTTATTCATGGCACAATATAAACACTAATATAATTTTCAAAGCAATTTTTATAATTTTGTTACTATTTTGCAGAAGAAGAGTAAGCATGGAGAGGCGGCGAAATAAATAGTATGTCTCACATAAGAACCAGAGCTGGCTTTTCAAAAAGACTTTAATTGCTTGTGAGGAGATGGTACTGAGGCATCTCTGGCGTTCTAGTTCCCTCCATCTAATGGTTCTTACCTCCATAGCTGTGGAGCCATCCCAGACACAAACAGGACAAGAGACCTTAGTATACAGAACTTCAAGCAAGGAAATAATTTTTTTAACTTTCTGCAACAGAGGGCTGACCTGATAGCCTCTTTATACATGATACCTGAGCTGCCTATTCTGATGTCCCACCACACTAGAGACAATGGAGAACCCTAAGCTTCAGAAGAAAAGGGGAGGGAAGAGGCTCTGTGTGGAGTGTGTGAGTACTCTCCATTGCTCGTGGAGAGAAGGAACTAAGGCACTGAGACATCCCTGGGTTATAGGTCCATCTATCTGGGGATCCTTGCCTCTGTGGCTACAGAGCCATCCCAGGGACCAAACAGGACAAAAAATTTTAGTATGCATTAATTCGAACAAAGGAAAGAATTTTTATAACTGAGAGAGAGAGAGAGAAACAGAAAGACATGAATTGAGACCCCCTGCTGGTTTAGCTGGGAGCCCTGATTTCTAGTCTCTTGCTATTCCAGAAAAAAAGGAAGTTAATAAGCTCCAGGAGAAAAGGTGAATGAGAAACTGCTGAGTAGAGCACCTGGTCTCATACCACTCAGCTACTTCATACATGAAGGAGGCCTATAGAGTTGGTGTCAGGGAACTTGATCAAGGCAAGGTTCCTACAGGGCTACAGAGCAGAACAGATAACCTCAAGGACTTTGAGAAAGGCAAACTTTCCCAGAAAGAACTTTCTGTAGGATCTATAGCTTGCCCCATAGAATGAACATTTTAACTTGGCAAGTAATTAGTAACATTATAAAGGCAAGAACCACAAACAACTTTTGTAGACTCAATAGAAACAACCTATGACTTATCAAGAAAAACTTCACATCATATTAAGCAGCACACTGCTTAAAACACTGTGAAAAAAAATCAAACCTTTTCAAAAAAAACCAAGGAATATTAGAGATATCATGACCAGAATCAAGAAGGCAGATGAATATGTTAATGTAGAGACATTCGAACAGCTATGAATGAAATCACATATGATGGAAGAAACAAGGGAAGCCAAAATTAAAGGGAATAACGTAGAGGTAGAAAACTAGAAAAAAAATGATGAAGGGTTATTTGAATAGCTACAAAGAAGATGCAAATGATGGAAGAAACAATAGATACCACTAAGAAAGCAAACTCTCCAGAAGCATGGAGATGAAGAAAAATACATTGATGAGGAGGAACTTGCACAAATGGAAGAAAATTGGGGGGGGGGGGAAGGGAAAAATAATAGAACTATATATAAAGAAGCTTTGGTTGTTGTTAAGTGTCATCGAGTCGTGGGCCACTCATAGTGACCCTGTGAATGGAAGTCCTGGACACATATATAACTTTTGTCCTTTCTCCAGGTTTGTAGGTTTTCCAGAGGCAAGCTATTATGGAAGTGGATGCCACTTCTGCTTCCGAGCTTGTTTTAATCACAGAGCTCCATCAAACACTGGTAACCATTCTCGTATTTGACTCATCAGTTTCACAATGTTCGGCGTCACAGCAACCACAAGTAACCTATGTTCAGCTAGTGAACAGACATACCAGTGTTACACGACCTACAAGAATATTTCACTAAACATTTAACTGTTTAGTTAAAAGCTGGCCTGAGGGCTGCGGAGTAGTCACCCACCTTTGGCTTGGGTGCATGACTTTCCATCCTCTAGGCCAACTGCTCTCTCTCTCTCTCTATTCTGCTGCTGTTGTTCTTGTTAAGTGCCATCGAGTCATAAGCGACCCATAGCGATCCTATGAACGAAAGTCCTGGACACCTGTGTAACTTTCATCCTTTCTCCATGTTCCTAGGGTTTCCATAAGAACATAAAATATCACAAGATAGAGAGGATACTGCCAACACAGTGCTAAAAATAATAGAAAATCAGAAAAATGCAATCCAGAATATTAAGACTGAAATAGCAGAAGTGTCTAATACTCTTGAAGGACAACGATGTTGAACAGAAGAGATAGGACAGATAAACAGTCAACTGGACGACAATAAATTCAATAGAAATATACTAAAGAAAAATCAGAGGTGAGACAAAGAAAATTAAGAAATCATTAAAATCATGTGGGATAACATTCAAAGGAATAACATATATATGATTAGAGTTCCAGAATATGATAAGAATAGGAAAATCAGTGTGAAAATTACAGAGGAGGTATTAGAAAAAAACCTTGCCAGGTATTATGAAGAAAAAGAAAATTCATAAAGCTCAGTGAATAGACTATTCTATATAGATTAGACCCCAAAAAGGAACACATCAAAAAAAATACCATTTTCAAATTCTCCAAAA
>NW_006399955.1:2058395-2059563 GCF_000299155.1 Elephantulus edwardii
GGAAGACCCCAGGTGAGATGAACTGATCTGTAACTGGGGCAGTGGGGGTAGGTGTGTCAGAATCAGTGAGACTGGCTTAGGACAAGGAAGGCTTCCTAGCTACTGTACATAGGGTCACTATGTGTCACAGATGATTAGACAGTGAATAACAACAACAACAAGATTGAAGGTACATATGTCAATCATATGCATTGATTTAAGAAAAAATATATAAACCAGCAAGAAAGATTCTGAAGTGATTAGAAAAACAAAATGTCCAAAATATGGGAGACAAATCTTTATTATCTTTGCCTCCATGGCAGCTCTCTGTCTACACCTTTTCCAAACTAGTCTATTTGTTCTTTAAGCAGTCTGTGTGATAGTCAGTATTCTTATTCAACAATACAGTTCAAAATCATCAATTTTTCTGTCATCCTTAGTCATTTCCAATTCTCAGATGCGTAATATGTTACTGAAAAACCATGTCCTGAGTTAGGTGAACCTTAAAATGTAGAGATATGAAATGTTAAATATGTTGTTTGTGATGATTTTTGTTGTTTGTTTTTTGTTTTTTCATAGAGATAAGTATTGGTTTCTTATTCAGTTATGTGTTAAACAGTTTGCATCTCTTTCATGTTTGGAATACAGTAATTTATCTAATCATTTAAGCTTATTTTCTATAACTAGATCAGTAGATAGGTATTCAGAAAATTATAGACAGCTAAAAGAAGAGTGTAAGTATATATATAGTTTGTACTAAGCTCTTCCTAATTACTAGAATGAAAATGTTTTAGAAATTATAGTTTTACTCACTCATTGACATCAAATTGATTCCAACTTATAATCGACATCATGTTCTTGAGGATTTAAACGTCATCCAGGAGGCCTGTCCATCTTTTCCCAGTAAAGATGTTGCGAAATCCAACTTGCAGATATGTACAGCCTTTGGTTAAGCAGAGTAATTGGCTCTGGATTATATCACTAGGGATTTCTAGATTATATTTATTGTGGTGTTGATATGTGCTGTCAAGAAACCTGCTACGCATATTGATCTTATGTACAATAGCTCTAAAACTTGCTTGTTCTGAGCCAGTCTCACTGACTCTGACACATTTACCTCCATTACCCCAGTTACTATGTCAATCCATCTCATCTGAGTCTTCCTCTCCTGTGCTATCTCTCCACACTT
>NW_006399955.1:2060183-2066053 GCF_000299155.1 Elephantulus edwardii
CTGAACTTCAATCCATGTTAAAGTTCTTCACTTTGACACTAAGTGCTTCAGGTCCTCCTCAGTTTTGGCAAGCAAGATTGTGACATCTGCACACTGCAAGTTGTTGACTAGTCTTCCTTCATTTCTAATGTCACATTCCTCCTCAGAAAGCTCAGCCTCGCAAATGATCTGTTCTGTATATAGATTGAAAAAATACAGAGATAGGATTAATCTCTGATGCACTCCTCTCCTGATTTTGAACCATGCAGTGTTTCCTTGCCTCTTCTAAAGACTGACTGCAAAGACTATAGCATTTCCATGCATCAGGTAGATAAAATGCTTTACTATTATGCAAAATCTAGGAAAATTTGGGAGTCTTTATCAGGACACCCAAATTTTCCACCTGTCACCTTATTGTTCCTTACATGGTCTGCATCTCTTTACTATCTATAATCATGTTGAAGCTGGAACACTGACAACACAGTTATTCTGTAATATGGTAGTAAAATATCATTTTAATGGTAAATACAAATGTCTTTTTATGAAATGTAATATTTTTACAATCTTGTTAGAAATATGAAATGTCTGAACTTTAACATTTCATGTGCTTCTTGGAAATTATTGCCATTTCTACCACTGTGACCTTTTCAAGATGCTGTTACTTGATAGGTTTTTCTTTTCATGATTCCCTGGGAACCTGGGCTTTATATATAAACCCTTCATAAAATGAGCTATCACAGATATCCTTCAAAACATACAGAAAAATTGAAGTCATAAAAAATGATAAGTATAGATAATAACAATACAGGAATAAACCCTAATAGTGTCATTGAATCTGAAGTATATTTATTTTCTTCTCAGTATACCAAGGTATTGTGTTTAAGCACCTTTTAATAAGCTCTAGTTTTTTTTAATTAAAGTTATTAGTTCTTTAATACTTAATGCAATTACTAATTGACCATTTAAAAAAAATTTGTTAGTTTTGTGTGTGTGTGTACTGTGAAATCGAGTCTGACTAGTACAGGAGGAGATTGCCCCTCCTTCTCCAGGAGAGGATCTGGTGGATTCGAATCATGTAAATGACCATTTTTAATATTTTCTATACATCTCTTAATTTTGCAGATTTTCTTCCTTTCTGACAAAGGAAAAGCTTTTAAACTACAAAATTAATTTATTTGTGAGCTTTTCTAAAAATTTCCTCTCGTGTTTATAATATAAATTTTATTATCCAACTTACATTGACATGTAGTTAATTCCAATAAAATGTGGGAACATCATTTTATTATAGCTCTATTTCCTTTCTTCTCTGAAATGTTATCATTATCACACAAATTACAACCATATGTTATAAGCCTTAACACAGTAGAGAAATTCATGTTTCATATATTTTTATGACATGTTTACTGTAGTGCTGATTTATATATAAATTTGAGTTAATAGATTGCTTTGTTTCAAAATTTATCAATTTAATTGTTGTTTTTAAGGAATCATCTTTTGTTTTTGTTGTTTTACTATTCTTATTGTTATTTTTATTATTGCTTTTCCTCTGTTTCCTTTGGATTTAGTATGTTTCTTGTTTATTGCTGCTTTGAAAACCAAGCCCCGAAGTAGATTTGAAACTGAAGATATCCTTTCCTTAAAGATGAGATTAAGATTGCTGACACCCTGTTGAGAGAAAGGTGTTACCTGATCAAATAGATTGTGTAAGAAACTGTTGAAGTTAAATATCAGTAGTAGAAACTTGGCCAGGTGCTGATTGTAGAATAGACCATCAACTGCTCATATGCAAGTTCAAATTAAAACTATAAAAATATTAAGTCATATCCACAGGAATCTAAATTTGACCTTTAGTCTGTCTCCCATGAATTTAAAAACCAACTGAGGAATAGGTGTGAGGCCTTGAACACTAATGAATGAAGACCAGATAAGTTGTGGGACGATATCAAGAATATTGCTCATGAAGAATGAAAAAAGTCATTACTAAGAAGGAAGAAGAAAAAGACCAGAATGGATGTCAGAAAGACTCTAAATATTGCACTAGAGTACTGAGAAGCTAAAGCAAAGGTAAGAAATCAAGAAGTTAAGAAGCTGAATAGATGATTTCAAAGGTCTACTCGGAAAGACAAGGCAAAATATTATAATGAAAAGTGCAAGAAGATGGAGTCAGAAAGTCAAAAGGGCTGAACTTTCTTAGCATTTCATAAGCTGAAAGAACCAAAGAATAAATTAAAGCAACAAATTGCAATGCTTAAAGATACTATGGGCAGAATATTGAATGATTCAGGAAGCATTAAAAGCAGGTGGAAAGAGTATACAAAGTCACTGTATCAAAAAAGAATTGGCTGACACAGAAGAATTTCAAGAAAAAAATATGAGCAAGAGACAATGGTGATGAAGGAAGAAGTGCAGGCTATTCTAAGGACTTGGCAAAAAATAAAGCGCTAGGAATTGATGGAATACCAATTGACATATTTCAGAAAACAGATGCTGCCCTGCAGTTGTGCCAAGAAATCTGAAGGACAACTACTTGGTCAACAAACTGGAAGATATCTATACTTATTCACATTAAAAAAAAAGTCACCTAACAGAGAGTGGAAATTATCAAACAATATCACTAATATCACACACTAGCAAAATCCTGCTGAAGATTATCCAGAAAAACTTGGACAGTACATTGAAGGAAAACACAATCTACACAGGAGTTCTACAGGACACGTCACCTTCCCTTGGAGACAGTACAACTAAACTTAAGAGACACTGGTCAAAAGAAAAAAAAATGCCAGCAGTTGCCGTGTTTGGAATCACAGAAGCCAAGAAAGCTTCAGATACAAGCTGTCAGATCATGGGTTGGACAATGGAAGATATTTTCTGAAGGGACTTGGCAGATGCGAAGGGTTATCCTGGTGGAGGGTGGAGCTGGGAAGTGTGTCAAGGCACTGGGCTCAGGGTGGGGTCAACACTGTAACTAATGCTTAACTCCACAGTAAGGGATTTATCTTTCACTGCTCCACAAATTGCTTGCCTGTCAGATACTCTTCTAAATCTGAACATTCAGATTAAGACAGACTAGGAAGAAGGATTGGCCACCCACTTGTGAAATAGCAGGCCTCTGAAAACCCTATGCACAACAGAACACATGCAGACTAACAGAAAGGGCAACCTAGGTAGAACTTTCAAGTATGGAAATACAAAGGAGGAGGAACAGTTGTAAGCAGACCCTAGCGATTGGAACATGGAATGTGAGAACCATGAATGTAGGAAAATTAGAAATTGTTAAAAAAGAAATGGAACGCATAAATATTGACATACTAGGCATTGGAGAGATGAGATGGACTGGCATGGATCATTTTGAGTCAGATGATCATATGATATTGTATTCTGGAGATGAAAAGGTGAGGAAAAATGGAGTTGCTTTCATAGTTAAAAAAGAAATTTCTAGATCCATCTTGAAGTACAACATTGTGAGTGATAGCTTTATATCCATATGCTTACAAGGAAGTCCATACCACTATCATTCAGATATATGCACCAACAACCAGAACCAAAGAAGAAGAAATAGATTATTTCTACCAACTCTTACAGTCAGAGATAGATCGAACATGCAGTCAAGATGCATTGATAATAATGGGTGACTGGAACGCAAAAGTTGGGAACAGGGAAGAATTAGTAGTTGGAAAACATGGGCTTGGTGACAGGAATGAAGCTGGAGATAGAATGATTGAATTTTTTACAATCCATGACTTATTCATTGCAAATATGTTTTATAAGAAACATAAACGCAGGTTATACACATGGATTTCACCTGATGGTATGCATAGGAATCAGTTCGATTACACCTGTGGAAGTAACCGCTGGAGATTGACAGATAACTTCCAGAAATACAGGCTGGGTTTAGAAGAGGTTGTGGCACTAGGATCATTATTTCCAATGCCAGATGGACCTTGACAGAAAGCAGAGTACTAGAAGAATGTCTATCTGTGTTTCATTGACTATGCAAAGGCATTTGACTGTGTGGATCACTATAAATTGTGGTTAACCTTGTGAAAAATGGGAATCTTGGAAAACTTGATTGTGCTTATCCGAAACTATACTTGGACCATGAAGCAGTCCTCGGAAACACTGAACAAGGAAACACTGCATGGTTCAAAATCAGGAAAAGAGTGTGTCAGGGGTGCAGTCTTTTCCCATACCTTTGCTATCAGTATTCAGAACATATCATTTGGGAAGCAGGGCTTTATGAGGAGGAGTGTGGCATCAGGATTGGATGAGGACTCATTAACCACCTAGGATATCTTTGCTTACTTAAACTGAGGAAGACCTGAAGTACTTGCTGCAAAAGGACTGCGGTCTTCAATATGGATTGAAGCATCAAGAGGACAAAGATTCTCAACCCTGGGCCAATTGGCAGCATCATAATATATAGAGAAGAGATTGAGGTTGTTAGCAGTTACAGTTTGCATGGATCCACAATCTACACTCTTAACACCAGCAGTCAGGATACCAAAAGATGAATTGCATTGGGAAAATCTGCTGTCATGGACCTCTCCAGAATGCTGAAGAGCCATGATGTCATCCTAGATACAAAGATGTGCCTAATACAGGCCATGGTTTCTCAATTACTTGTTACACTTCAGAGAGTTTGACAATGACTAAGGATGATAAAGAATAGATGCCTTTGAGTTGTGGTGCTAGAGAAACATCTTGAACATACCATGAACTTCCAAGAATGCAAATAGGTCAATCTTGGAGAGGGTAAAACCAAGTATCTCCTTGGAGGCTAGGATTTAGAAGCTCTGCCTCACTTACTTTGGGCCTGTGGCCAGGAGAAATCGGTCCTTGGAGAAGGACATCATGCTCAGAAGGGTGGATGGACAGAGTAGGAGAGGAAGACCGCGAATTAGATGGATTGATAGAATAAATGTGGCAATGGATGTTGGTCTGTTGGAATGAGTGAGACTGGCTGAGTACAGGAAAAGGTTCACAGCTGCTCTACATCACAGGCGACTAAACAGCACACAATATACTAGGACAGGTTTGGAAGCAGGAGAAGCATCCACTTCTTCAATAATATGCCTTTGGAAACTCTTAATGAACTTTGATAAATGTTGATAATTGTAGAGGGCCTTCATACCTTTTGTTCATAGAGTCGCAATGAGTTGTGCTTGGCTCAAAGACAATATTAACATTGCTGCTTCATCTGAAAGATTTTTTTTGTTTGTTTTTTACAGATTGACAGAGAAAATATAAAAAATAAGATGTGCCACCACCCATACCAAAGTAATATTTTTTAACTTTATAAAAACTCTATAAATTTAAAACTATTGAGGTACTTGTTAAACTAATTCTTATAGTAGGCTCAAATCACTACTAGGTCTGATCAAATCATACGTGACACTTTTTTGTGTTTCTTAGCTTCTAAATCATACAGGAGGTGATAGTCTATCTTTCACCTGTGGAGACATTAGGGGATTTGAATAGCCAGAGAAGTATTACTTTTGAGTTAGAAGCAAAATTATCTATGCCTCCAGAGCCACTAGAATTCTTATCTGTATCTATTTATCTATCTCGTGCTCTAAAGAATTTGAAAACCAAACTTAATTATAGATTTTCAGTAATAGGTAAAATTATGTATGATTCAGAAGCATCAAAAGAAGATTTAAAGAATGTAGAGTTATCGTATGCCAACAAATTTGGTTGAAACTGAAAAAAAATCTCAAGAAGTGCCATATGAACAAGAGCCAATGATAATGAACTAAAAAATTTAAGCTACACTGAAGGCATTGGCAAAAACTAAGGCCTCAGGAATCAAAGCAATACCAATTAGCATTATTTAACAGAAAATACAGACCTTCACATGCTCACTAGTCTGTGCCATGAAATTTAGAGGAGAG
>NW_006399955.1:2066518-2068318 GCF_000299155.1 Elephantulus edwardii
AATACTGGGAGAATATCTATTTGTGTTTTATTGACTATGCAAAGATATTTGATTATTTGTATCATTACAAATTATCCCTAACATTAAGAACAATGAGAATTCCAAAACATTTAATTGTGCTTATGTGAAAGTTTAAATCTAAAAATCAAGAAGATGCTGACCAATCAGGGAACAGTGCATTGTTTAAAATCAGGAATGATGTGCATCAGAATCACATTCTTTATCCAAACCTAATCAACCTGTATGCTGAGCAAATCATTCAAGAAGCTGGACTCTAGAGGAAGAATGTGATGTCAGGATTGGAGGAGAATCTATCAACAGCCTGTGGAATGTAGATGACAGAACCTTGCTTAGTGAAAGTGAGGATGAATTGAAACATTTGCACAGGCTTTAATATGGATTGTGTCCTAAAAAACAAACAAGCAAACAAACAAAAACCACAAAAGCAAAACAAAAACTAAACAACTGGACTGATAGCAACATCATGATAGATGGAAAAAGCTTAAAATTGTCAAAGATTTCATATTACTTGAATCTGCAGTCAGGAGATCAGGAAATATATTGCATTGGAAAAATTAATTGTCAGAGTCTTCACCAAACTAGTAAATATAAATGATGTCACTTTGAAGACTAAGGTGTATCTGATGCAGACTATCATCATTTCAGTCACTTGCTATGCATCTGAGAGTTGGACAATGGAAAGGATGAGAGAAGAAGAATTGATGCCTTTGAGTTTAATCTTAAAGAATACTGAATATCCCATTAACTGTCAAAAGAACAGATATATCTTAGAAATAGTATAGAGTGTTCCTTACAGGAAATGATGGCAAAACTACCTCTAACACACAATGGGCATGTTACTAGGGCAGGTTCTTCCTTGGAAAAGGGTATCATGTATGTAAAGGTGGAAGGTTAATGAAAGAGAGGAAGACCCTCAACATAATGGACTGACAAAATGGACTGGAGAAATGTGTCAGAGATGATGAGAATGTCAAGAGATCAAACAGGGTTTAAATCTGTTGTTTACAGGGTCACTATGAGTCATATTCAACTTGATGGCACATAACAACCACATTCTGTCTATCTATCTATCCATCCATCCATCCATCAATCTATAATCTATCATATAACCCACTGAAAAAAATTGCTTCCAGTCAAACAGACTGAAAGCTTACCCTCCAGCAGGTTTTTAGAGGCAGTAACTCTCTCCTAAATTATATATTTAAGGTTATATAAGGGAGTCTAATGGTAAGAAACTGTACTACAATCCCAAAGACATGACTGATATTCTAATCTACCAGCTGCTCTGTGGGAGAAGAATGGACAGTCTCCTCTCGTGTGATAAATGTTGTCTCAGGAAACCTGCTGGTAGGTCAGCTATGGGGTGGTTCCAACTCATCTGTAAAAAACAAAAACAACAACAAAAACAACAAAACAACAAGGTTTTGTATGATTCTGGCAGCCTAGTGATAAAAAAACTGTGCTGCAATTTCAAAGACATGTTGTTCAAATCTACAAGATGTCTCATGAAAGAAGGATGGAGAGTCTACTTCGCTGTAATTAACTTCCTCTAAAACCTCCCTACAGGGTGGGTTATGAATTTATTTTAACTTGAAAACACACAATGATAATTGTATATGTTGTTGTTGTTGTTGTTGTTATGTGCCGTTGAGTCGTTTGCGACTCATAGCGACCCTATGCACAACAGCTCTAAACCCTGCTCTATCCTGCGCCAACCTCACTGCCTCTGACACACCCATCCCGATTACCCCAGTCACCGAATCAACCCATGTCATAGAG
>NW_006399955.1:2070904-2071686 GCF_000299155.1 Elephantulus edwardii
AGCTTCAAAATCCTTGCCTCTAAGGAGCAACTTCATTTAACCCTATCCAGCACAAATACGTTCTCTTGCAGTCCATGATATGTTCAATAGTCTTCTCCAGCACCAAACCTCAAAGGCATAGATTCTTCTTCTGTCATCTTTCGTCATTGCCCAACTCTCTGATGCATATCAAGCAATTTTGAAGACCATTTTCTGAATCAGGCACACCTTAGTCTCCAGATTGGGATTGTTCTTTTTAACATTCTGGAGAGGTCCCTAACCATAGATACTCCTGATTCAATTTGGTTTTGGGATTATTTTTTTTTCTTTCCCCTCTTCTGGTGCCAAAAATATTGATTGTGGAGCTAAGCAAGTTGAAATTGTTAATCTCAATTTCTTCTCCATTTATCATGGTGCTATCAAGTATCTCTGTGTTGAGAGTCTGTATCTTTTTGATGTTGAGTTTCAGTCCAAACTGGAGACTGCAGTCTGTGACTTTTGCAACAAATGCTTCAGGTCCTCCTCAGTTTTAGTGAGCAAGATTGTATCATCTACATAAAGCAGGTTGTTGATGAGTCTTCCTTTAATCTTAATACCACATTCCTCCTCATAAAGCCTAACCTCCCAGATGATCTGAAAAAGTCCTTTCCTGATTTTGAACCATATTATCACCACTTGGCCAATTGGCAGCATCATGATAGATGATAAAGAGATTGATATTGTTAAGAGCTTTAGTTTTCTTAGCTCCACAATCAACACTATTGGTACCAACAACCAGGAAATTAAAAAATAAATTGCATTGG
>NW_006399955.1:2071786-2075995 GCF_000299155.1 Elephantulus edwardii
CCCTGTGAACCTGGAGAAAGGACGAAAGTTATACAGGAGGTATACAGGACCTTCGTTCATAAGGTTTCTATGAGTTGCCTGCGACTCAACGGCACTTAACAACAACAACAACAACAACATATATATATCCAGTGTTTGATGGAGCTCCCTGATTAAACAAGCTTGGAAGCATGAGTGGAATCCACTTCTGAAATAGCTTGCCTCCAAAAACCCTATGAACTTGGAGAAACAATTAAATCTAGACAGTTGTTCAGGTCTTTCATTCATAGGGTTGCTATGAGTCTTCTAAGACTTGAAGGCACTTAACAGCAACTAATTAAAAACTGTATATTACATTTTTTAAAAAAACTAACTTTACATTTTCAAAACTTTAAATTATACAAATGTATAGCTATGGAAATGGAGAGGTTATTTTCATATGTAATTATCATTAGTCCATCAGTCACAGAGAAAGAATAGGACTTTAGCTTGATGCTATTCAAGCATTGACATTATCCTTTTTACAACATTGGAGAGCAGAAACAGAAATTATTCAAATTGAACATTTCTTCCCATAGTTTAAAGTATAGAAATTTATGCTTCTCTTAGAAGTGTTAATGATATTGCAGTTAGGGATAATATTCCATACAATTTAACAAAGACTAAGAAGGAATGTATTTAGAAATATTGACTGTAAAATTCAGAAAGCTTAAACAATTTTTGAAAAGATTAAAATTACTATTGCCAATCATTTGAAAATCAGAGAATGCAGCCAACCCCATCAGTTTCTATGTTCAGTTTAGTTAAACCCTGTAAATAAATCTCAACGATTCCCATTTTTCTGTCAAGTCCATCGCCAAAGATTTTTAAGATTCATTGTCTGCCATATGGTAGCACAAAAAGTTTTACAGACGTGTATTTCAATTTTTAGTTCAGAGTACTCATCTGGACATATGTCAAAACATCTGCTCTTCCCTTAGGGTAGCCAACCACCCAAGTTTTAAGTGCCTCTAAAAACTCTCAAATTCTCATGGATCATTAATAAGTGCAGTATTTCAAATCATCTTACCAAAGATATTCTTGGAAAAATCTTGAGTAATGTCATATTTCTTCATTAAGTGTTAGGACATTTTGGAGAACAGTTTAACTATATCAACCTTTATAAATGTGCCATTTTTCCAGGTTAGAACAAATTTTGTGGGAAAAGGAAGGTGAGAGTATCTATTATCATTAAAACATAGGATTCTTTGGAAAATAAAATTGCACATATACTTTTCTTAAATTACATGGGTCTCTGCAATTCAAGCTTTCTGATATTTGAAAATAGCTAAATTTATATTATGATTTATACGTATAATATTTAGAATCATTTGTTTTCTTTGAGATATATATATAATTTATAATGAATGACATAGTCCTTAGTATACGCATTAATAACCAAAATAACTACTTGTATCATGAATAATTTAAATCCACCAGTGGATTAATTGGGAAAGATGTGCAGTCTTCTTGTCTGATGATGTAAATCTTTAGAAATCCAGTTGAAGACCATTATGAGTTGGGTCTGACTCATAATGAAGAATTGAATACAAATTTATTTTAGTGATGTTTAAAGATTGTCTTTAGTAAGAATACCTTTGACAAAGGCTACTATTGAAGTTTTGGTGACCAATTGGTGAGTAATTGTTCTTCCATTCCAAAGTCACATAATTCCAATCACCAGTAGCTTTGTGGGAGAAAGGATCAATCTTCTCCTATGAGATTTACTGTATATAAAGACATGCTAGAGGGACAGCTAAGAGTTGGTTTCAACTTGACAGAACATAACAACAAGAGCTGTTGGCACATGTGGTGAATTAAAAAAATGTATACAGGCAAGCACTACCTGAGCCACGGACCCTGGCTAGCTGCTGCCATTGTCTGGATGAGAAGGCTTCTAAATCACACATCAAATCCACAAGTGAAGCTATTTCCTTTCAAAAAAGACTCCTTGGTTCCCCTAACCCCTCCCAGAGTATCAAAATCACCGACTCCTTGCACCCAATCCATCTGTGGACCCTTGGACCTGTCTCCTTGATGCCAAGGGTTAGCTAAGATAAACATTCAGGAACCAGGAAGGTATCGCTTTCATCAGGGACATCATCTGGCTGTGCCTCCATCGACCAGCAGCTACCAGAATACTGTCCTGGAGTAAAAGGTTCAGAGACAAAGGCCTTCTTCACATTAATGAAGAGAGTTGAGGAATTTGGCTGCACCAATTCACAGACCAAGGAGGACAACAAACTTCAGGAGAGAGGTCTGCAACCAGAGAACAAGAAGCTATTCATACTAGAGAACTTAGCTGCTGAATCAGACAGACAGGAACAGAAGCATCTCACATGCCAGTCTCAACTAATTTTGCCACAGGACTAAAGCAATGAACTAAATTCAGTTGTCTTTCCCTTCCCTAACAGTGTATTGAGCTCCCCAACTGAAACAAGTTTATAATTTCCTTCAGTCAAAGGATCAGAGAAACATTCAGGCAGACGAACCGCCTTTCACTCCTCCATAGCAGTGAGCTCCTGAGCCAAGATTGTCAGATCAAGGACCTACTAAGGTCCCAGGAAAGAACCACTCTATTACAGCAATGACATAAAAGGAGCCAACTGCCTCACACCATACACAAAACTGAAACAAGATGTCATCCAAAAAAAGTGACCATAACAGAGGACCAATGAATTTCGTGAAGCCAGACAGTCTATTGGAACTTTCTGAGACAGAATTCAAAACAACAAAATTGAATGTTTTCAGTGGTGAAAGATAAACTCAAAGAATTACAGGACTCTGCTAGTAAAAGCCAAGAGGAACTTAAAACAACAACAACAACAAGCAAAAACAAACAAACAAATAAACCATCCAAGTCAATGGTGATAAAATGAAGCATTAGAGGCTCAGGAAAAAGCAAGAAACCACAATGCAGAATATGAGGACCAACGTTTCATATACCGTCAACATGGTGGAGGGACATTTGAGCAGAATTGAAGAGATGGGACACAGAACAAGTGAAATAAAAGATAGATTCTTAGCATTGATCTGCTAGAACAAAAAGAATAAAAAAGGAAGAGAAAATAAAGCCTAATCATAATGTGGGACATCATCAAGAGGAATTACATGCACAATATGGAAATCCTAGAACAGGAAGAAGTAAGTGTATAGAGAAAGCAGTGAAAGCAGCTAGAGAGCAATGAGGAGGAATGTATAAGGGAGAGCAAATAAGATTTTATACTGATTTCTTAATAGAAATTATGCAATCAAGAAGACAGTGGAATGACATATCTCATACACTCAAAGAATACAACTATCAATCAAAAGAACTGTATCCAGCAAAACTGTTCTTCAATAATGATGGAAAGATCAAGATATTTTCAGAAAAGCAGAAATTAAGGGAGTTTGTAAAAACGAGACCAGTGTTGAAGGAAATACTGATAGAACCCTCTTTGCTTTGTGATGATTATTTAAGTTCTTGAACCTCTTTATGTATAATTTATACTATTTGTTTTCTTCCGTCTTTTGCAATTTCTTCCTTAGTTGTTCAAGTTCCTACAAGTCTATATATTTCTTCTGTCTCCTTATCCCTGAAGTATTCACTCTAATTATGACTTCCGTTTTTTCTTCCATCATTTATATCTTCTTCCATAGCTGCTCATATGACTCCATTATGTAATTATAGTCTGCTTCACTGCCTCTGAGGTAGTCACTGGATCTGAAATATGCTCAGATTTTTTGGTAGAAGACCTTATTTGATTTTTCATGTTGTTGTTGTTGTTATGTGCCATCGAGTCACTTGTGACTCATAGCGACCCTTTGTACAACAGCTGTAAACTCTGCTCTGTCCTGTGCCAATCGCACTGTCTCTGACACACCCATCCCGATTACCCCAACCACCTCATAGAGGGCCTTCCCCTTCTGCATTGTCCCTCCACCCTACCAAGCATGATGTCCCTCTCCAAGGACTTGTCCCTCCTTGCAACATGTCCAAAGTATGTCAGACAGACCCTTAGAATGCTTGCCTCCAAGGAGCAGCCCGGTTTGACCCTTTCCAGGATGAATCTGTTTGTTTTCCTAGCAGTCAAAGGTACCCTCAATACTCTTCTCCAGCAACACAGCTAACAGGCATGAATACTCCTTCTATCCTCCTTAGTCATTGTCCAACTCTCTGATGCATAACAAGTGATAGCAAAGACCAAGGCC
>NW_006399955.1:2079151-2080250 GCF_000299155.1 Elephantulus edwardii
TGAAACCAGGCTACTCATTAAAGACAAATATTCTGAAGCTTTATCTGACAAATTTTGGACATGTTGCAAAGAGGGACCAGTCCCTGGGCCTCAGGCTTGGAAGGGTGTAGGGACAGCACAGGAGAAGAAGACCCTCAATGAGATGGAGTGATTCATGACTGCGGTAAAGAGGATAGTTGTCAGAGACCATAACACTGGCAAGGGATAGAACAGGGTTTTAGGGCTGTTTTACATAGGGTTGCTATGAGTCACAGGCTATTTGAAGGTGCAAAGCAACAAGAACAAGAAGTGAATTTTATAAGTGGTTTTACGAGTATCTTGAAGAATGACCATATTGTAGGTATGTTTTGATATTTTAGAAATGATCTTTAGGTTAAATTATAATCACAGGAGGTTTGCACTGCTAACACAGTTAAATATTTTAACTTGGCAGTACATGGTATTTTAAATATTTTAAAATATATTTTACCTATTTTGTTTAAGAATTATATGTATCATAACAACATTTGAAAATTGACTCTCTTTAAGTGCAGACTTTATGCGAATATCTGCATATGTGGATCATATGTGCAAAAGTTGTGCGTCATTCTACCAGGCATCTATCAGATCAAGAGGAATAAGAAACATGCCTCGATCTGGTATCAGCCTTAGCAATGGTGCTGTGTTCATCTCTAGTCAAGCAAGATACATTAAACACTTACATAGTGTTTACACTATGTGTTTACAAAGCCAAACAAAAGCTGTCATTAGTTATAGAAAAAAAATAAAAACAACCATTAAACAATAACAACATATTCTGAAGAGGAACACCACTTATCCTTCCCCAAATTGTCTGTGTCTATTCTATTGTCACTTATCAGGCGTGCCATGGTTCAAGACAGATGTTATGTTCACATCACTGTTGTCTCCAGCCACCATCATGCTGCCTGTAGTTTCTCCACTCCTTAATAGACTTTCTTCAGTCTTGATTCATCATTCTGAAGACCTTTGCACAACACTCTCAGTTTTTCCTGCTGGACTTTTCTTAGCCTTGATAGTCACTTGATGGCAAATAACAGCAGTGTTTACTTGCTTTGTTCTCACAACTGGTTCCTGATAG
>NW_006399955.1:2087351-2089673 GCF_000299155.1 Elephantulus edwardii
TGCTACTATTGAGCATTTATAAGAAATAAAAGTAATGTGTACAAAATCCTTTATGTCCTCATAACTGATGTAGATTTTAAAAGACCCTTCTAAATTAAGTTCTTTTCTCAATAAGTTATTTAATAAACATAAGTACCTTATCCACAAATAGTCATAAGTTATCAGTAACTTATCCACAATAGTCTTATCCACAGACTAAGTTAGGTCCCAGCAAAACTTGGAAAATCAGATCAGAATTATGATATTTCCATTGCAAGTCCTGATTTTGTTTAGTAAATTTACAAACATTATTCCACAGGGAAAATTTTACTTTCATCATGTTTTCAAGATGTTTCAAAAAACTGAATAAAATAAGCATCTTTCTATTTAGTATGCAATCTTTTTTCTTCTAACTTACTACATTAATAACTCAATTAAGATAGTTTAAAAACACTGTAATGGATACAGACTTAGTAAGGCTACATCAACTAATTAGAAATAGTAGATCTCAGAAGTGTAGTGTTTGTCCATATAAAGTGCCAGAGTCTCAGGAGGGACCTTTGCATTTTCATGGATATAGAATTTTCCATTTGCTAGGAAGGCTTAAATTTGTTTAACATTAAGGAATCTCATACTCTGTAAATTTCTGATGGGGAGTACCATAAGGATGGAGAATATGTTGCCTATAGAAACATTGTTTTATAGCTGAAAGTTAGTCTAAGTGTCTTGGTCAATCATCTGAACAAATATAAACTGGTATGGGAGCTCTTGAATTCACTACATCTTATAGTCACACTAACATTTTAACTAGCTAAATTGTGCCCTTAGTTTCTTGCAATATATGGAGCATGAAATTTCTTACTTTAAGGCAACTAGGACAATGTTTTGCTCAATGTCTGGAACATTTTAAAACTGTCATTAACAAAGATCAATTCTTGTAAGAACAAAATGAAGTTGGATCTGAGAGGATTTTTGTTATTGGATTGTGTTTTTTAATTTGGTTGGTGTTTTTTCCTATTTTTGTGTATGTATGTATGTATATGTGATTCCCACCTCACTATACACACCTTAAGTATATTTAGGCAACTCTTGAGAATCTGTAGAAATGGAAAACCTTAAAGCAAAAGTCTGGATCTACTCTATGTAGGAGTTATATTACCAACTCCCATCTTGGGCAATGTGGCAAGAGCTACACAGGCTTACTGACATTATGAGCTTTCCTGGTAGTATGGCTAGAGCCATCAAGGCTTAGAAGGGCCCAACAGGAAAGGCTGAGCTGGGAAAGTGTTGTGCAAAGTCTTTAGGATGATGAATCAAGACTGAAGAAAGTCTATTAGCAGTGAAGAAACCGCAGGCAACATGATGGAGGCTGGAGGCAACAGTGATGTGAACGTAACATCTGTCTGGAACCATACATTCCTGATAAGTAACAACAGAATGGACATAAGTAATTTGGGGAAGGATAAGTGGTCCTTTTCTTCAGAATATGTTGTTATTATTTAATGGTTTGGTTTTTTTCCCCGCTATAAGTAATGACAGCTTTTATTTGGCTACAGTGTGTAAGTGTTTAATGTATCTTGCTTGATTAGAGATGAACACAGCACCATTGGTATGGTTGATGCAAGTTAGAGGTATGTTTCTTATTCTTTTTGATGCCTGGTAGATTGAAGCACAACTTCTTGCACAAATGATGCGCATATCCAGATATTCATTTAAAGTCTGCACATAAGAGAGTCAATTTTCAAATGTTGTTATAACACATATAATTCTTATACAAAAGAAAAAAAAATTTCAACATTTTTTAAAATCATATTGAAAGGAAATACAGAAAATGTCTAGCTTTAGATAAATATTTGTTACAGCTCATAATTAATGCTTTAGAAGCAACAGTAGCATCCACTTCCTAAACCACATATTTATGAAACTCTATAAACTTAGAGATATGACGGTAATTATGGAAAAGCATTAGGTGTTTTGTTCTTGGTATAGAAAAGCATAGGACTTTTGTTCAGATAGTTGCCATGAGTCATAATCGACTCGATGACAATCAACAACAACATGATTAATACTAGAAAACTAGTATCTGAAGAGCTTCATAATATAATCAATATAGTTGAAAAGAGAGAGTTCTGGTTGAACATAGAATGGGTCTTGCAAACATGAAGTTTTGAAAAGTAGGAATGCTCTCTCCACTCTACACAAGAAATAAAGTCATAATGTGTGTGCCAGAGAAAAGAAATACAAATTCAGTAATTGAAAAACAATTATAATTTCAGCAAATAACAACAAATTTTAACCATTTTTTGTCCACTATAATTTATTTTTATTTTATACTAATTTATT
>NW_006399955.1:2089773-2091272 GCF_000299155.1 Elephantulus edwardii
CCTGAGATCACCCCATGATAGAAAGAATCATCAAATAGAGGATCATTTCTCCAGAGGTGTTTCAGGCCCCTCTTTCCTCAGTACCTGAAAGTTTTCACTCTGAGATTATCTCAACTTTCAGAATTCTCTACTAATATGTGGTAGTTTTCTTTGCAAATTTAATATCACCAAAGGAAAGATCATGTGGAACTTCTGAACAGCTTCAATCCATACCTAGAAGTAGAGCCTTTCGGTTTTTGGTGTATTATTTTTTTAAGTTAAGTTGTAGAAGGCTTTTTCCCAGTGTTCATGTGCCTTACAATAATCTAAAGTATCAGATTTTGTACACTCAAAAGGTTTTGAGTTTACAATGTTGGTGAAGAGACCATAATTGTAGATGCAAGAATATTAAATTTTGCCTCAAAGTTTTGAGGTCTTGAGAAAGTGTGAACTAAATCTGCCACTTAATCAATGGTAATTAGTGGCTTTGCAATCTGGTGCTTTTTTAATAAGGACTAAAATTTCAAATTTTAGGTTGGAAAATAATTCTTGTAGTTTGTAGGTGTTGTTTTGCAAGTTTTAACTTATAGAGATGCTACATTCAACAGACTAAAGTATTGCCCGATCTTACACCATCTTTACAATGTCTACTATGCCTAAGGTCATTGTTTCAGTTTCTGTGATATTTAAATACCTAGAAAGTCCTCCATTTTCACAAATGTGTTTTTTTTTTCTTTTTCTAAGGCCTTGTCCCTCCTGACAACATGCCCCAAATATATGGGGGGGGGGGAATCTCACCATCATCACTTCTAAGGAACATTCTGGTTGCACATTTTGCAAGATAGATTTGATTTTTCTTTTGGAAGTCCGTGATACATTCAACAATGTTCACCAAGTCCATAATTCAATCATCCATTCTTCTTTGGTTTTCATTGTTCATCACTGCACTTTCATAGGCATATGAAACAGATAAGAATAGTCCATTAAAATTGTCTATAACACATGAGCCAATGAATAAATCCCAAATAAGTATAGAAAAAGTATAAAAAAACTTTTAAAACTATATGATCTGGGAATCATACACATTTTTTTTTCTTTTATGGCATACAAGAGTAAATGAACCTATTATTGGGATAAAATCAATAGAAATAAGGCAAATAATCTTTTCCTCATAATGCCTAGGAATCTTCTGACAGCTGGAAAGGTATTGTACTTAAATCTACAATTGAATTTCCCGTTCTGTCTACTTCAGCCATATTGGATCTCCCTCAGCATGATTATCACATTTTCTCTTTCTTTTTGTCCTTGAGTGGTAACCAAATCATAGCTGAGCCTCCATTTGGTTTCTGAGGTTAATGGCATGGAAAGAGATTGTTCATTTTCTGTGGAGCTACTGATGCCTTTTAACCACCAGGGACACAGGGCTTTTGAGTTAACAGTGCAACTTCTTATAGACTATGCGACTACATTTTATATAGATGCATGTTCATGCATGTCAGAAATTTTAGGCTGGGGAACTT
>NW_006399955.1:2096963-2111006 GCF_000299155.1 Elephantulus edwardii
GTTTGAATACATTTGTTTTTCACACCGGATCATTCCCATTTCCTTCACCACTCTTCATCAAATTATGCGACTTTATGATTAATCCTTGAAACCCCCACCCATCCTCTTCCATTTGCTTCCACCTCTAGCCCACTCCCTCATTGGATCATCATACTCATTCTATAATAATGGTTTTATACAGTATTGTATACAGTATTTGTCCTTATCTTAATCATCTTTGTCATGGAGTCAAACATGACTAACAGCATCTCTGTAAGACAAGATAGAACTTTCTATAGTGTTGGAGGTCTAGTGACCTAGTGATAGGAAGCTGAGCTTCAATGTAAAAGGCATACAGTTTGAATTCACAAGCTGTTCCATGAGAGAAGTTTGGGCAATATTCTCCTGTGCAATTAACTGCCTTAGGGTCAACTGTGGGTTGGTTCCAACTGGACCGTACACAACACAAAAATCAGTGTTTTCAAGACTGTAAAGTTTTATGAAATCAAAAGCAAACTGTCTCATCTTTCTTCTACTAGTGGCTGGTAGATTCAAACCATCGGAATTTTGATTAACAGTTGAAGAGCTGCTTACATTAAAAGAGGTGCTTTGTATATTATTGTTGTTACATACCATTATGCCACTTGACTCTTAGTTACCCTTTAAATAACAGATCTGAACCTTGCTCTATCTTCAGGATTTTCTCTCTTGTTCACCCTCTTTACACCTTTATCTTTCTTAGCATGATATCTCTTTCCTGGGAAGGGCTTCCCCTGAAAATATGTCTGAAGTAACTGAAGCAGAATTTTACTATTCTTGCCTCTAAGGACAACTCTTATTTCTTTTCATTCAAGACATTTTTATTTGGTTTTTTTGGCAGTGAATAGCACACTTAGTAGTCTTTCCCAACATCAAATTGTAAAGGCATAGATTCTACTTCAGTCATTGTTATTTATTGTCCACCTTTCACATGCTGTTGTTACTATATACCATCAAGTTGTGTGTGACTAATAGGGACCCTACGTACTACACCCCTACCTGCTCTATTGTGAACCAGTCTTACTGTCTCTGACACACCTACCCCCATTACCCCAGTCTTGGAGTCAATCCATCTTATCCAGGGTCTTCCTCTCTTGAGCTGTCCCTCCACCCTCCCTAGTATCATGCTCCTCTTCAAGAACTGGTCCCTCCTTACAACATGCCCAACGTATGTCAGAAAAAGTTTCCAAATACTTTCCTCCAAGGATCAACCTGGTTTTACCCAATCCAGGATGAAACTATCTGTTCTCCTAGGATCCTTGGAGAAGGATGTCACACTTGGGAGGATGGAGGGATGGCTCAGGAGAGGACGATCCTTGATAAGATGGATTGATTCCATCACTGGGGTAATGAGGATAGGCATGTTAGAGACAGTGAGATTAGCAAGGGATAGAGCAGGGTTTAGGGCTGTTGTACATAGGATCACTATGAGTCACAAGTGACTTGATGGCACATAACAACAACAACAGCAGTCCATGATATATTCAATATTCTTCTTCAACATCACAGCTCAAACACATCAGTTCTTCCTAGTCATCAATTATCCCTAGTCATTGTCCAGATTTTGAAGGCATAGAACATAACTGCAAAGATTGTAGCTCAGATCAGGCACACCTTAGTCCCCAGAATGACATTGTTGCTCTTCAGTATAAGACCCCTGATGGCTGACTCTCTCAATACAATTTGTCTTTGATTTCCTGGCTACTGGTACCAAGAGTGTTAATAGTGGAGCCAAACAAACTAAAGCTATTAACAATCTCAATTTCTTTACCTCCCATCACTCAACACGATTGTGAGATCTTTGATTACTTGAAGTTGAGTTTCAATCCATCTTGAAGGCTGCAGTACTTAATCTTCTGTAGCAAATGCATCAGGCCCTCCTGAGTTTCAGCAAGCAAGGTTGTGTCACCTTCATAACACAAGTTGTTGATGTTTCTTCATCCAATCCTGATGTCACATTCCTTCTTAAAGAACCCAGCCTCTTGGATGATCTGTTCCTCACATAGATTGAAAAGGTATAGAGATAGAATACATCCCTGACATAAACCTTTTCTGATTTTGAACCATGCAGTGTTTCCTTGCTCTGCTCTAAAGAGTGTCTCCTACTCCAAGCATAGGTTCTGCATAAACATAATCAAGTGTTCTGGGATTCCCGTTCTTCTCAGATTTAGCCACAGTTTGTTATGATCCACACAGTCAAATGCCTTGGATAGTCAATGAAGCACAGACATTTCTCTAATATTCTTTGATTTCAGCCAAGATCCATCTAAAATTAGCTATCACTGGAGAAGCTCAATATCAGTTGTGAAAACTAGGTTAGGTGCTGATTGTGAGAAAGATCACCAACTACTCATATGCAAGTTCAAGCTGAAGCTAAGGAAAATGAAATAAAATTCAAGGCAACCAAAATTTGAACTTAAGTCTATCTCACCTGAATTTTGAAACCATATCAGGAACAGGTTTGAGTCCATGAACACTAATGAGTGAAGACCAGTTGAGCAGTTGGTGGATATCAAGAATATCATCCAGGTAGAATGTAGGGGGTCATTACAAAGACAGAGGAGAAAGAAAAGAACAAGATGAATGACAGAAGAGATTTTGAATATTGCATTATAATGCCAAGGAGACAAAGCAAAGAGGGAAAAATCAAGCTATTAAAGAGCTGAACATAAGACTTCAAATGGCAGCATGGGAAGACCTAGTAAAGTACTATATTGAAATGTGCAAAGAGCTGGAGGCAGAAAATCAAAGGAGCCTAACTGGCCCAGTATTTCTTAAACTGAATGAACTAGAGAATGAATTCAAGTCTTGAGTTGTAATGCTTAAGGATGCTTTGGGCAGAATATTAAATAATCCAGGAAGCATTTAAAGAAGAGGAAAAGAGTATACAGAGTTATTGTTCCAAAATGACTTGGTAGACACAGAAGATTTTTATGAAATAATTTATGAACAAGAGCCTGTGGTGATGAAGGAAGAAGTTCAAGCTGCTCTGATAGAATTGGCAAAAATTAAGGCTCCAGGAACTGACAGGATACCAACTGATATATTTCAACAACAAAAACCTACAAAAACACACTGCTCTGGATGTGCTCACCAAGTTGTGCCAAAAAATCTGGAGGACAACCACCTGGTCAACTGACTGGAAGAAATCTATATTTGTTCCTATTCCAAAGAAAGGTGACCTGACAGAGTACAAAAATTATTCAACAATGGCATTAATGTCACACGCAAGCAAAATTCTGCTGGATATTATCCCAAAATGACTGGAACAGCACATCAACAGAGAACTGTCAGAAGTTCAGTCTGGGTTTAGAAGAGGGCGTGGTACTATGGATATTATAGCTAATGTTAGCTGGATCTTGGCTGAAAGCAGGGAGTGCCAAAGGAATTTCTGTGTTTCATTGACTATGCAAAGACGTTTGACAGTGTGGATCATGACAAACTGTGGTTAACTCTAAGGAGAATGGAAATCCTAGAAAACTTGATCATGCAAAACCTATACTTGGACCAGGAGGCAGTCATTAGAACACAGCAAGGAAACACTGCATAGTTCAAAATTGGGAACTGTGTATACCAAAGATGTGTTCTAGCTCTATAACTTTTTAATCTATACACAGATTATCTGGGAGGCTGGGTTCTATGAGGAGAAATGTGGCATCAGGATTGGAGGAAAACATCAACAATATGTAGATGACAAAACCCTGCTTGATGAAACTGAATGGGACCTGAAGCACTTGCTGAAAAAGGTCAAGGACTACTGCAGCCTTAAATATGGACTGACGCACAACATCAAGAAAACAAGTATTCTCACCTCTGAGCCAATTGGCAGCACCATGATAGAAGATGAAGTGATTGAGATTGCTAACAGCTTCAGTATGTTTGACACCACAATCAACACTCTTGGTACCAGCAGTGAGGAAATTAAAAGACAAATTACATTGGGAAAATCTGCTGTCACAGACTTCTCCAAGTAGTGAAGAGCAAAGACAGAGACAATAAGAATGTCACAGGATAGAGCAGAGTTTAGGACTGTTGTACATAGCATCACTATGAGTTGCAGGCTACTTGATGGCATATAATAACAAACAACAACATCTCTAGTGTCACAACCTCATTTAAACACAGCTTGCACATCTGACAGTTCTCTGTTGGTGTGCTCTTTCAAGCATTTTTGCATACTTTTTACTAGAATCTTGCTTGCATGTGTTATTAATAATATTGTTCAATAATTTCTGTACTCCATTGGATCACCTTTTTTGGACTGAGAACAAATATGGATTTCTTCCAGTCAGTTGGCCAGCTGATTGTCCTCCAGATTTCTTGTAACAACTTGATGAGCACGTCCAGGGCAGCATCTGTTGAAATATGTCAGTTAATATGCTGTTAATTCCTAGGGCATTTCCAATTCCTTTCAGAGCAGCTTGAACTTATTCCTTCTTCACCACAGTCTCGTGCTCATAAGTTGTTTCATAAAATTCTTCTATGTCAGCCAATTCCTTTTGGTACAGTGACTCTGTATATTGCTTCCATCTTCTTTTAATGCTTCCTGGCTTAATATTCTGCCCAAAGCAACCTTAAGTGTTGCAACTCGAGACTTGAATTTCAGCTTAAGAAATATGGAATTAGGCCCTTTTAATTTTCTGACTCCAGCTCCTTGCACACTTCATTGTAATACTTTGTCTTCCCATGCTACCCTTTTTAATCTTATGTTCAACTCCTTAATATCTTGATTTCTTGCCTTTGCTTTGGCTTCTTGGCACTCTAGAGCAATACTCTGAGTCTCTTCTGTCGTCCATCTTGGTCTTTTTTCCCTCTTCAGTCTTATTCATGACGTTTTGGATTCTTCCTGGATAATATTCATTATATCCTCCCACAGCTCATCTGGTTTTGCTCATTAGTGTTCAAGGCCTCAAACGTGTTCCTTGAGATGGTTTTGAAATTCAAGCAGGGCAGACTCAAGGTTAAATTTTGTTCCTGTCAATTTAGTTTAATCTTCTTTTGCTTTAGTTTAAAATTGGGTATTAGTAATTGATGGTCTGTTTCACAATTAGCACTTGATTTCACTACTGTAATTGGTCTTTTCCAGCAATTCTTTCCACATATGTAATCAATCTGTTTCCTAACTATGCAAACGATCAGGTGAAATCCATGTGTATAGTTTCTGTTTATATTTCTTATGTTTCAATCAACATCATGATAGATGGATAAAAAAATTTAAGTTGTCAATAATTTCATTTTTCTTAGAGTCACAGCTCATCTGGTTTTCAATCATCGTTGTTCAGTACTTCAAACCTATTCTCAAGATAATTTTTAAGTTCATGTGGGAAAGATTCAAAATCATATTTTGGTTCTCATGCACTTGTTTTAATTTTCTTCTGCATAATAGTCTTTATTTTATGCAAGCCTCAATTTGAACCTGCAGCTGGATATTGATGATCTGTTCCACAGTCAGCACCTGGCCTGATTAGACTGCTGATGTTGAGCTTTTCCAATGATTCCTTCCACCACATATATAGTCATTCTGCTTTCTATGCAGTCCATCCTCTCACCAATTATTATTAACACACCTTGATTGCATGTTTGGTAAATTTTGGTCTGCAATTTGGAAAAAATCTTTTATTTCCTCCTCTTGGTTTTAGCTATGGGTGAATAAATTTTAATAATGCTCATATTAACATATATTCCTTATATGCATATGGATAGTATCCTATGATTCACAACATTTTCCTTTTTCTTATACTTCAAAGTATCTTTTTACCTATGTATGTAACAACTTTCTTCTTATGTATCATGTTCCTAGTGATTGTCTGATTCACAGCCTCACAGCCAATTTTTCTCATCTCCTTAAGGCGTAGAATGCCAATGCTTATGTATTTCATTTTCACAATTTCTACTTTTCCAACATTCATGCTTCATACTTGCTATGTTCCAGCTATTAATAAATATTTTTGCAGCTGTTTCTTCACATTTTTATTGCAATCAAATATTCCTGTATTGTTCATAGGATTTTTAAAGGTCTGCTATTTAAGAAGTAGATGGCCAATCTTTGTAGCACACTGGCCAAATTTGGAGAGCCAGTTATAAGTTCTATGTGCCAAGCTACAGAGTAGGAATATCTTGTTAAAAGGAAGCAAAGATTCATCAGTTCATTGTAAGAGGAAACTACTCACACCCACTCATTGTCATCAGTTGTCCTGCCTTCTAGGGACTCCCTTTTGGGTTTCAGAAGTGTAAATAACAATGGAAGTAGACTTCCAATCTTTCTCCTGTGGATAGCATGGTGGATTCAAATCATCACAGATGCACATCCTTTGTGTTTACAGCACAACTTACAGCAGATTTTACCAATAGAGCTCCCCAAAGTAAAGGTAAAAGAACATAGATTCACAAAACACCAACATATTTCAAGTACTGTTATAAAATATGTGTGTGTATTTTTTTTTTATTTAATTTATATTATCCGTCAAGGAAGGTATTGTTTTAAAATCACATTTAAGTACACTAAATAAATAACCTTATAGACCTTGTGAATTCTATACATAATACTTGACACTAAGTAGTAATTATGAGAATGTTAAAAATTAGAGTATTACAAGATCCAGGAAACATCTGCTTATAAAATTTGACAGTTAAGGTATAATAACAAAGACAGACTAAGAAACAGTGAATAGTTGAAATGATGACTCCAAAAACAACTGTATGGAAATAAAATGTATGTAAAGTCTTCAATTTTAAGAGGTATATAATTTCAAAATAGAGTTTCTGTTGTTTTTGTAGTTGTTGTTGTTGTTAAGTGCTATCAAGTCGTAGATGACTTATAGCCACCCTATGAATGAAAGACGGAATATTTAAAAAAAAAAGAAAAGAAAGACAGAATATTTGTATAACTTTAATCGTTTCTCTAAGTTCATAGGGTTTATGGAGGCAAGCTATTTCAGGAGTCGATTCCACTCTTGCTTCCAAACCCATTTTAATCTGGGAGCTCCACCAAACACTGTCCACCAAGGGTAACCATTATAACATTTGTCACATCAGTGTCACAGTTTTTCATGTCACAGCAGCCATGAATTACCTCTGTAGAGAAAATTGACAGACCAATGCTATACAACTTAGAAGAATGTTTGAACAAAAACAATTAAAGCCAGGCCTGAGGGCCACAGATTAAAATCACTTCCCTTTGGCTTGGTAGCATAACTTTCTATCCACTAGGACCACAGAGCTCTCTCTATAACTCACAGCAACTCTATGAACAACAGATCTAACCCTTGCCCTATCGTATGCCATCACCACAATCCAAGACATGCTCCAGCCCACTGTTACAGTCACCATTTCCATCCATCATAGTGATGATATTCTTTTCTTCTCTGACCTATTTCTCTCAGCATTATTCCATTTCCCTAGGCCTGAAACCTTAAACAGTTGTTTATTGTTGTTAAGTGCCTTTCAGTCATAGATGACTAATAGTGACCCTATGAAAGAAAGACCTAAACACTTTTATAACTGTCATCATTTCTCTAAATTCATAAAGTTTTTGGAGAAGAGTAATTTTGGAAGTGGATGTCATTCCTGTTTCCAAGCCTGTTTTAATCTAGGAACTCTGCTAAACACTGCCCACCATGGGGTAAAGATTATGGTATTTGACAGACACATCAGTGTCACAGTGTTTAGTATCACAGCAACCATAAGCTATCTCTAACTATACTAAATATGAATACACAACAACATATTTTGTACATCCTACCTTGAAAAAAAGTATCTAATTCAATTTGTAAAAGCATAGGAAAGTGATGAAATGGATTTTTAGAGTAAAACATAAGTACAGTCAATAATCAACTATAAATTGCATCATTGAAAGGAAAGGATATTTAAACATCTCAGATTGACATAAATATCTAAATATTCATAAAAATATTGACCTTCAAAAATCTTTCTTACATTTTAAACTGTACTACTCCATCATAAAAATGATGTTATGATTTAGAGACGTTTATTTTAAATTGCTGTGCTTTAATCAGACTTTGAAAATGTCTTCAAAATTACAATAATTTCAACCAATTTCTTTACTTCACAAATCTGTTTTCAGTTTATCCTTTTAAAACAAATTTGAATGCTCTGTGATGAAAGATATTTTCTAATGCAGAACATTTTCAAAGGACATATTTCCTAGGGAAAAATAGCTCCAGGGAGCAATCAAACTTTCAATTTCAGGCAATCTACATTCGTGCATTGGTATATAGAGAGGTAGATGCATCCTCATTGTGAAGTTCCACAAGTAGAGATCAAAGAAAATATTTAGATACTGAGGCATTCTTACAAAGACTCAAGGTAAAACTAACTTAATTCCATCATTTATATTTTACACACACACATGCACACACAAATTAGCCTTGATATTATGTTGTTGTTACAACTGAAAAAAACAAACAAACAAAAACCCAAAACCAACAAATAGCAAATGAAAAATAGCAAAACACCTACCTCCACCTATATTATCTCTGTGTCTAATAGACTAGAGTGTATGATTTTATTTACTATTTCCCGATAACTTAAGAACAACATAGGAAGTTCTGATGGCATAAGGTGACACCTCTCATCAGTTAAAATCTACCAGTGACATCTGAAGAGAAAGATGGACACCCAACTTCTTTGCTTGGGATTTGCAGTATCTGAAGAACCACTGGAGAGACAGCAAATGAATTGCTTTGACTTCAAGGCAAGGGATTAAGTATAATGTAAATTCATGCATGAAAACGACAAAAAGCACTGTGTATAAACTTAATTCTTCTCCTAGACTTCCTGTAGGATTTCGTAGGCTCTAAATAACTGTTTGAAAGCAAGTTTCCACATACTTCTCCCTCCACTGCAATTTGTTACTCTAAACGCCTAACCTTTCCATTAACAATCTAGTCCATAAATATCAAGATCCTTCCTTGGAAAGATAATAGAAAAATAAAAATCCGTAGATTATAGCATATGCATATATTTTAACTTAAGTATTCTGAATATTTTTAAATTACCCCTCAAGTACAAGTATATGTATTCTATGATTTTTAGATATGATTTTATCTTGTATTATGACTGATCTGTACTTTTAGACACTGGATAAAATTTATTCTAGACAACAGATCCTTTTCCTTATTTTATTACTAAGCATATCTTTATTAAATAGAAATATATAGCAGTGTTTCTTAAATATAATCAGTGGCAATGAGAAAGGGCCATAGGAAGATAATTTCTCACAATGCAAACAAACGAGCACATTTATAATACAAGTGGTTGTTACTGAAAGGTTATAGATATTTTGGGGGGGTTTCTGTTTGTTTGTTTGTTTGTTTGTTTTTTGTTGTTGAAGCACATTATGCTTTCTTTTGGAGTAAAAAAACCTCAAGTCAAACCAAAACCCAAACCCTTCCAAATGGGCTGCCATGAAGTTGGTTCTCGGCTCAGGGCTAACTCCTGTGTTTCAGGGTAGAGCTGCATGATGGAGTTTGATGGGAGAAAAAGTGGAGGTAGTATCATACGATTGTGGTTTAAAAAAATCTTTGTCATGAATTCTTATATGCCCCAACTTGGTAAAGACTCAGAGTTCTACCACGAGAATGTGTTTTTATTTTTCTTTCCTAGACTTGATATAAATATTTATGAAGGGCACTCTGCATAATAAATGACAAAGGTCTTAGTAAGTAAATAATTTTTCTATAAATTCTTGCTAAATAAACACAAATAAAATTTATAGAGTGAAGCAACCTTTCTGAATACCAGACTAAAATAACTTTTCACATGCTTATCCCAATAGATTATTATAGTTGAGCTGAAATTATATGAATGAACACTATTCTTCTTTAATTTTCCATGACCATCATAATAGATTATATGATTGTCTAATTTAAAGTGTCAGGCGACTCGACGACACATAACAACAACAAAACAATACCAATGCATCTCAACCCTCTAATGCCTAAAATGTCAAAATTGATGTTTCCATTTCATTTTAACAACTTCTAACTTTTTAGATTGATACTTCATATTCTCAACATCCTAATTATTCATAAATATTTACATCTGCTTCTCCTCATTTTTAGTGACTTCTAACATGAACATTTAAACTAACAGTACTACCTCTAATATTGCTCCCTATTGTTCATAGGATTTTTTTTTGTAAGAACTATTCTTTCAGAATTGAACAGATAATCTTAACTTATTAGTCTGTAGTAGTCTGAATGTTCCACTGAAACCTCTGTACTATGAGTGATCCTATGGGTATTTGAATTACCTGTGACATACCTTTATGCCTCACAGCAACCTGAAAATCATTCCAGTACAGTGAACTGACAGACAAGTACTATATTCATAAGAATGTATGATAATCAAGTGAGCCTATACATATCAAAACTATAAAATAATCAGCAATATGCATAATATCCTCAGTAATACAAACTTTCAATTAAGTGTTAATCACTGAGAACAAATCATAAAAACGAGAATGCAACCATTGTGGAGCTGGTGCATGGTTTCCATCAAATTCATTAAAAATAATTGATGACAGGAATGCAAAATTTGGAAATAAAGAAGGACTGATAAAAGTTAAGGATTTGGTGACAGGAATTAGTCTGGAGATTGAATTATTAAATTTATAAACTCAATTATTTATTCATTAAAATACCTTTTAAAAAAGTATATACAGTGACTCTGTTTGGTGACCCTGCCTGAGGGGCTACCCAGAAATAAGACTGACCATATCTGTGGAAAGAATAGTTGAAGAAGCACAATATCAGCAGGTGCTGACTGTGTTTTGTTAATTGTTCCTGTGCAACTTCAACCTGAAGCTGAAGGAAATGAAAACAAATTTACAAGAACCAAAATATGATCCTTAGTCTATCCTAACTGAATTTTTTTAAATGTCAAGAATATATTTGATACACTGAACATTAATGATCTAAGGCCAGATAAGTTGTGAGTAGACATGAAAGATAATTACATCCATGAAGAAAGTAAAAGATCATTGAAAGACAGGGGAGAAAGAAACTTTCAAAATGGTTGTCAGGAGGGTCTCTAAAAATTGCACTAGAGTATTGATAAGTCAAAACAAAGGGAAAAAAATGACAAAAAGAAAGAACTGAACAGAAGATTTAAAATGGTAGCTCCTACCCATCCCTATCCCATGAAGAAGACAAAATATAGTATTATTATAAAACAAGAAAAGAGCAGAAGTTAGGAAATAAAAAGGAAAGATCTCACCAGGCATTTCTCAAGTTTAAAGAACTGAAAAAGAAATTCAAGCCTTGACATTTAGTCATAAAGTATGGTATAGCCAAAATCTGGAATTATATAGGAACCACCAAAGTAGATGGAACGAACACAAAATAACAATACCAAAAAGAATTGGTACAAAACTATTTTAATAAGTAGCATAAGATTAATAACCAATACTATTGAAGAAAATTTAAATCTGCACAGAAGGCATTGGCCAAAAATAAGGCTTCATGAGATAAAGGAATAACAATGAACATGTTTCAACAAACAGATGTAACCCTGGATCACCAGGTTGTGCACAGAAAATATAAAGGAAAACTACAGGGCAACTGACTGGAAGACATTCATATTAGTTCCCATTCTTGATAATCCAACTGAATGTGGAAATTAATGAATAATATTAATATCATATGAAAGAAAAATCTTGCTGAACATTATTTTTAAAATGGTTAGAACAGTACATCAACAGAGAACATCCAGAAACTCAGGTTGAACTTAGAAGAAGGTATGATTTCATGATTGTTATTGATGATGCCAGGGGTCACAGCTGAAAGAGAATACCAGCTAAATATTTATTGGTGTTTTATTGACTATGAAAAGGCATTTGACTATGTGAATCATTAAAAAAAATAGATAACATCGAGAAGAATTAGAATCTCAAAACATTTTATTGTGCTCTTGTGAAACTTAGACCCAGACCAAGAAGCTGTTGTCTATACAGTGCAAGGAAAAATGACGTGACTTAAAATCAAGAAAGATACACATGAGAGTTATATTCTTTGTTGTTGCTATTGTTATGTGCAGTCAAGTCACCTGCAACTCATAGTTAATCTATGTACAACAGCTCTGAATCCTGTCCTGCCCTGAGCCAGTCTTACTGACCCAAAAATTCTTAATTCCATTGCCCTAGTTGCTGTATCAATCCATCTCATCCAATGTATTCCTCTCCTATGCTGTCCCTCCACCATGCGAAGCATGATATACTCTAATGATGAGTCCCTCCTTGCAATGTGCCCAAAATATGTGAGATGAAGCTCAAAATCCTAGCCTTCAAGAGGAAACTTGGATTCAACCTCTTCAAGACAGACTGATTTGTTCTTTTTGGCTGTCCAAAGTATGTTCAACACTATTCTCCAACACCACAACTCAAGAGTATCAATTTTTCTGTCATCCTTAGTCGTTGTTCAGCTCTCTGATGTGTAGCAGTAATTGTGAAGATCATGGCATGGATTAGGTCTATAGACTGACATCTTTTACTGTTCAGTACTCTGGAGAGGTCCCTGACAGCAGATTTTTCCATTGCAATTGTCTTTTGATTTCCTGACTCCAAGAGTTGACACTAAGAGTGTTGATTGTGCAATAAAACAAGCTGTAATAGTTAACAACCTCAATCTCTTCTCCATCTATCATGGTGCTGCTAATTGGACCAATGGTAAGAATCTTTGCCTTGTTGGCATTGAGCTTCCATCAACATTGAAGACTACAGTCCTTGACTTTCTGCAGCAAAGGATTCATGTCCTCCTCAGTTTCAGCAAGCAAGGTTGTGTCATCTGCATAATGTTAGTTGTTGATTTGTCTTTTTCCACTCCTGATGCCACATTCCTCCTCATAAAGCCCTACTTTCTGAATGATCTACTCAGCATATATATTGAAAAACTATAGAGTTAAGACACATTCTTGACACATCTTTCCTGATTTTGAACCATGAAACCTTCCCTTGCTCTGTCGTAAGGACTGCTCCCTGGCCTAAAATATCTATTACAATGTATACTGAGAAAATCTCTCAAGAAACTGTACTTTATGAGGTATAGTGTGGCATCAGTAACAGAAAACTCATCTACAGCCTTAATTATGCAGATGGATGTCACTGCCAGTTTGCTGGCAACGTAACAGTGACACCCTGATGGGGGTAAGCATGACAGAGATACACCACTCTGGGAGAGGATCAGAGAGTCAATCCAGCTCAGTTTTATTGGGGTCTGCAATGCACTTATATACAAGCATATAAACAGGAAGACCAGATAGGGTGAGCTTACAGACATGGAACATGTGGATTGGTTAGAAGAACCTCAGCCTCGTGAGGACCACTCCCAGCTCAACAGACATGGCAGCTTTCTTCCCAGGTGGGGAGCTTTCTCAAGCTGGTAGAGCCAAACACAGGGGAGGTTTCTCCATATTAAAGACCGTTGGGAGACTTGCACTTACCTGGAGCTTAGACAATCTGTCCTGGCCATAGACCTTCCCTTCCTCCACAATGTTCCACAACAGATAGACACTATTTTACTAGCTGAAAGTGAGACTTTAAATACTTACTACTGTAGAAGTTAGTAGACCACAGCCTCAAAATAGACTAACTCAACATCAAAAATAACAATGTTTAGCACTGAAACAATAGACAACTCATAACAACAGAGTTATGAGTTATGGGAAAATTGAAATTATTAATGATTTAATCTTACTTGATTTTATCATATACATTTTTGGTACAGACAGTCAAGAAATCAAAAGATGTTATACATTTGAAAAAATATGCTGTCAATGACCTCACTAAAGTGCTCAGTAGCAACAATGTCAGTAAATCATGTCCATTTTGATTACTTATTATCCATGTGAAAGTTGGACAATTATTAAGCATGACAGAAGAATCAATGGTTTGAGTTGTGATATTGGAGAATAGTATGACTACCCCATGGACTACAAAAAAAATAAGCAAATATGTCTAGGAGAAAGTTCAACAAAGTGGTCCATAGAGGGTAGTTTCACGTAATTTGC
>NW_006399955.1:2112881-2149417 GCF_000299155.1 Elephantulus edwardii
AAGAAAGAAAAGCTGTTTCTTAAAGTTGGGTGCAGTATATAACTAAGACAGACAACTGTAAGATGGCTCACCCTCACAACTTTCATTATATAGACATTAAAAATATCAAGACAGTCAAATAGCATGTCAAAAAATGCCTTTTATATAGTAAAAAATGAGGTATCATCCAATGCATTGGGGGGGGCAGTTGTTATATAAATTGCATAAAGAAACCTTTTGATATACAATGGAAATGAACAAGAGAAAATTATTTTTAAATGATAATGTTTACAGAGCTTTCATTTCCAAAGAAGACATAGAATATGGCATGTGGGAATATGACTATCATAAATAATAGTCATTTTGTCAATTGTAGTCTTTGTAAATGCTTTTTGGAATTTATTTATTTCTTCTGCATCTATTCCATCTGATTTTTGCTTAACCACTTCCTCACAAGTTCATTAGTTAAGCTCTACTCAAAAGAAACTGCATTTTTCCAGTATTCTATTTCTGCTTCAATCTGCAGCTAGTATCACAAAAACTGATAATTATTTTTGAGAAATACATTAGACAATTTAGTAGATTTCTACTTTACCTGGCCAATGTTTCATTTATATTGTATTCAAAAAAAGGATAAGTTTGAGAGTAAAAAGTTATTAAAAACAACAATAAGAATTTTAGAGTGAATTGTGCATATTTCAAAATCTCCCACATTTAATGATGAATGTTATTAAAGACCTGTATTCTATGAACCTTTTAATACCATAGTAGTCCACATACTCGTATGTGCAAAACAAACTTGATTTGAAAACTTGGCACTTCAAAGCCACACAGCCCAATGAATTACTGAAATGTAACAGAAAAAAATAATCTTATATCTATTAGCCAAAATATACAAAATTTGCAGTTGTTGTTATGTGCTGTCAAGACTAGTTGGATTCATAGCGACCCTATGTACAATAGCCCTAAACCCTGCTCTACCCTATCCCAATCTTATTGTCTCTGATACACCTAACCCCATTACCCAAGTCACTGAATTAATCCATCTCATCCAACGTCTTCCTCTCCTTTGCTGTCCCTCTACCCTCCCAAGCATGACATCCCTCTCCAAGGACTGATCCCACCTTGAAACATGTCCAAAGTGTGTCAGATGAGGCTTCACAATCCTTGCCTTCGAGGAGTAACCTGATTTCGCTCTGTCCAGGACAAACTTGTTTATTCTTTTAGCAGTCCATACAAAAGTAAAAACAAACCAGGAGTGTATTATGTGCAATTTTCTATAATACATCTACACATAGATACATATACACATTTACTTTTTGGAGAGGGAGACAGAGAGAAGGAAGGAAGGAAGGAAAAATAGAAGAAATGAAGGGAATGAGGGAGGTATAGAAGTGAGAAGAGTAGAGAGGGATTATCTGATAATGATTTAAACTGGTCTACTGAATCGTAATATTTTCACACTATTTTAACAGCTAACTTTATAGTCACAATTTGGGATTTGAAATAATATTACATCTGGCATAATCCAGTTCATAGATTTTAGTTGCCATATTTTTCTCACTTCAACTTCCCATTTGAAAACACTTCAAACTCATTGCTGCCTTAAGTTATTTTATCTTCTTATCCTCATCAAACATGATGATTAAAACTTAGTTTTTTGGTTTAACAATCCTTTGTGGCTTTCATATTTTTATCTGCAGTTTTATAACCCAATTCCTAACTCCTCAATTTAAGGTGCAATTTGTTGCTACTAAATGACCTAATTCCTGTCTGGATCAATAGGATGATGTTCTTGTTGTTGTTAAGTGCCATCAAGTCAAGTATGACTCATAATGACCACAAGAACAGTGGATCTGAACCTCATCCTATCCTGTGTCATCCTCACACTTCTTGACACACTAAAACCCACTGTAGCAGTCACCATATCAATCCACCTGATTGAGGGTCCTCCTCTCCCTCACTGACCCTCCACCCGTCCGTCATAGCCAACATATTCCTCTCCAAAGAATATCCCTTCCTAGCAACATTCCCGAAGTATGTGAGTCAAAGCCTCATCAAGCTTGCCTCCAAAGAGCACTCCAGAAACACAGTCTCCAAGATATATTTATTTATTTGGTAATTTATGGGATATACAGTGCTCTTCTACAACACCACAATTCAAAGGCATTAATTCTTCTTCTGTCATCCCTATTTACAATTAAGCTCTAAGATGCATAGCAAGTGTTCAGAAAGACCATGGCCTAAATTAGATGCACTTTAGTCCTCAAATAGATATCATTACTCCTCAATAATTTGGAAAGGTCCCTAACTGCAGACTTTGCAAATGCAATATATCTCCTGATTTCCTAACTGTTACTACCAAGGGTGTTAATTGTGGATCCAAGTAAGATGAAGTTGTTCACAGTTTCAATCTCTTCTCCATCCACCATGATGTTGCCTACTAGTCCAGTAGTAAGAGTCTTTGTTTTCTTGACTTTAGGATATAAATCATACTCAAGGCTGCATTCTTTGATCTTCTGCAACAAGTGCTTCAGGTCCTGTTCACTTTCATCAAACAAGGTTGTATCATCTACATAACACAGGTTATTGACTAGTCTCCCTCCGATTTTGATATCACATTCCTCTTCATAGAGTCCAGCCTCTCAAATAATTTGCTGAGCATGCAGATTAAATAGATGCAGAAAAAGACTACAACCCTGACACACTCTCTTCTTAATTATAAACAATGCAATGTTTCCCTCTTTGGTTCACACAACAGGCTCCTGGCCGAGGTACAGGTTTTGCAGGAGGACAATTAAGTGCTCTGGAATGCCCATTATTCTCAATGTCAGCCGCAACTTGTTATGATGCAGACAGTCAAATATCTTTGCATAGTCACAACAGTACAAATAGATATTCTCTGCATTTTTTACTTTCAGCCAGGATCCACGTGACATCAGCAATGACATCCCAGATAAAACAAAATACTATAATGGATTGTGCAAAGAGCTGGAATTGGAGAAGGAAAAGAGAAGAACTCACTCAAATGGAATAGTCAGAGAACTGGAATTGAAGAATAAAAGAAGAACTCGCTCTGCATTTCTCAAGCTAAGAGAAATAAAAAAAAAATTTAAACCTTGAGTTGTAATATTGAAAGATGATGCTATGGGCAATATATTGAATGACCCAGAAAGCATCAAAAGAAGATGGAGGAAATGAACAGAATTATTGTGTCACAAAGAATTGATTGACGCCAAAAAATATCAAGAAATAGCATATGAGCAGGAGCCAATGGTAATGAAGGAGGAAGGGGAAGCTGAAATGAAGACAATGGGGGGAAAATAAGGCCCCAGGAATCTATGGAATACCAACTGAACTGTTTCAATTAACAGATGCAAACTTGAATGTGCTCACCAGTCCATGCTAGAAAAATTGGAGGACAGTTTTCTGGCCAAGAAATTACAAGAGGTCCATATTTGTTCCCATTCCTAAGAAAGGTGATCGATCCAACAGAATGTGGAAACTATTGAACAATATCATTAATATCACAGACAAGCAAAATACTGCTAAAGACCATTCAAAAACAGCTAGAACAGTACATAGATAGGGAAATGCCAGAAGTTTCTAGAAGAGGGCGTGGCAGAAGGGATATCACTGCTGATGTCAGATGGATCCTGGCTGAAAATAAAGAATATAATATGATGATAAGAATGATAATTGTGCATTCGTGTGTGTGTGTGGGTATATGTATAGTTTACTTATATATATTAACATTAAAAAGGAGTAATATAAAATTCATAATCTAAAGAAGCAGATTGTAGATTGTAGGAAATTTTAATTACATTCTAAGAAGCATTATCACGTCCATTGCTCATCTTCTTTTGTCCTAAATAAATATGCATAAACTAATAATAGGACTCCCATCTCTGTGTATGGTGCTCTCTTCTTTCTAATAAATATTTTTTGCTATATACTTTACAAAATAAATGAACAACATCACGATGTAGCCTTGAGAGATTCTGATAGAAAATATCTATGTGTTCTTTCAACATAGGTGTGTATATTTTTTTAATTCTATACCCTTTTTATTAATTTTTTGCTGAAAATTATCCATAAATGACTGGAACAGCACACCAGAAGAGAACTGCCAGAAGTGCACACTTATTTTAGCAGAGGTCATGATACTAGGGCTATCACAGCTAATATTAGACGGATCTTGGCTGAAAGCAGGGAGTACCTGAGGTATGTCTATCTGTGCTTCATTGACTATGCAAAAGTATTTGACTATGTGGATCACAATAAACTGTGGCTGACTGAAAAGAACGCGTATCTCTGAACACTTGATCATGCTTATGCAAAACCTATCCTTGGACCAGGAGGCAATCATCGGAAAAGATCAAGGAAACACTGCATGATTAAAATTTGGGAAAGGGTTACACCAGGGACGCGTCCTATCTGCATACCTTTTCAATATATATGCTGAACAGATTATCCAGGAGGCTTGGCTCTGTGAAGACAAAGGTGGCAAGAATCATCAACAATCTGCATTATGCTCAGGATAGGTCTGGGTTCAGAGCCAGTACACATAGGATTGCTATGAGTTGTGGACAACTCAACGGCACATAACAGCAACAACAACAATATTGTTTATATTTTCTATGACTTGTATTAAAAATAATATTTTATTGAATTTTTAGTTATACTGTTCAGAGATATTTAAGGTCACAATTACAATTTTCACACAAATTCCTTGGTAACATTAATTACATTTATTGCAATGTAAAAATACTCTTTTAAACTAGGTTTAATTTGGTCTTTGTCCAGTAGTCTAGCTTGTCTGTCTTCTTATGTTCTCATTTTAAACCTAAAGTAATTACTAACCTTATATTGTCATAATAATAACTTCTTAGTAATACACTGATCTTCTAGGTTATGTATTTTGTGTGTGTTTGTGCTATTTTGTTAAAATATGATCTCAGGTTTAGTTTGAGGTTTCAACAGTGCCTCAGGGCAGTAATCTCAGAGAATCCTCTGTTTTCTATATTTCTAGTTTATCTAGTTTTATTGTAAAGGACAGACAATATCCTTCTGTGTGATTAACTACCTCTGGAAACTCACTGGATGGTCAGCTATGAGTTGGTTCCAACTCGATGGTACACAGCAACATATATATCTCCATCTCTATGGTAGATAGATTAGATAGATAAATAGATAATGTTCTGTTATCTTGGCAGTCTATAATATCTTGAATACTCCTCCAGCAACGTAACTCAAAGGCATCAGTTCTTTTCCTGTATTCCTTAGTCACCTTCCAGCTCTCTGATGTATACCAAGTAATTGCAAAACCATGGTGCATCAGGCACACCTTTGTCTCTATACTGACATTATTGATCTTCTGTACTTGGGAGAGGTTATTGACATTAGATTTTTACAATTCAATTTGTGTTTTGATTTAATGACTCCTGGTTATAAGAATGTTGATTGTGGAACTGAGCAAGGTAGAATTGTTAACAATCTCAAACTCTTCTCCATCTCTCATGGTGCTATCAATTGACCTTGTGGTGAGAATCTTTGTTTTCCTGATGTTGAAATACAAAACATATTGAAGACTAGTCTTTGATCTTTTACAGCAAATACCCCTTGTTCTCTTCAATTCCAATAACGTTGAATCAACTGTACAATGCAGGTTGCAGATAAGTCTTCCTTTAATCCTGATGCCATATTCCTCCTCATAAAGTCCTGCCTCCCGAATGATCTACTCTGCATATAGACTAAAAAGGTATGGAGAAAATAAACATCCGTGACACACTTTTTCTTAGTTTTGAACCTTGCTCTGTTCTGACAATTGCTTTCTGATTTAAGTTTAAAGTTTTTCATGAACACAATTAGGTGTTTTGAAACTCCCATTCTTCTCAAGATTAACCGCCGTTTGTTGTGACCCACACAGTCAAATGCCTTTGCACAGTTGATGAAACACAAATAGATATTCCTCGGCTAATCTCTGCTTTCAGTCAAGATCCTACTTACTCACATTGGCTATGATGTCCCGAGTGTTATTGCCTCTTCTAAACCCAGCTTGTATTTCTGTTAGTTCCTTATACTACCAGATTCTTTCAACCATTTTCAATGATTCTTTCAATTATTTTTTTAAATAATCTTTAGCAGGATTTTGCTGTGTGAGATATTATTGATAGCTAGATAATTACCACAATCAGTTGGATATTTTCTTTTGAATGGGAATAAAAATTAATCTTTTCCAGTTATTTGATTATTTATTTGTCCTCCAGATTTCTTGGCACAATCTTGTGAGCATGTCTAGGGCTGCATCTGTTTATTGAGATATGTCAATTGATATTCTATCTATTTTGGGGGACTTTTTTTGCCAATTCCTTCAGTGCAGATTGAACTTCCTTCTTCATCATCATTGTCTCTTGATTATATGTTGCTTCATGATATTCTTCTGTGTCAGCCAAAAATGGGTACAGTTTTTATCTGTCAGATGCTGTACTGAAGTAGAGATCCCAGATTAAGACACACTAGGAAGGATGGATAAACCACTTCTGAAATAATAGGACTCCAAAATCCCTATGAATAATAAAGTAAAATCACACAATTAGACAGCTAAATATAACACTGGAGGTAGGACTCTTGGATTGGATGACTCTAAAAATTATGGAAGAACACCTGCAAACATCCATTAATTATTAGAGCATGCAAAGTAGGAAGTATGAATATAAAAAATAAGACATTGCTAGAAATGAAATGGAATCCATAAAGATTGGCATACTTTGACATAACAGGTATTGGAGAGCTGAGATTAATTGTTATTATTCACTTTGAATCAAACAATCATGTTTTCTTTTTTTTAGAAGTGAGAAACTGAGGAAGAATGGTGTTGCATTCATGCTTTAAAATACTATTTCAAGACTTATCCTTAAATACCATGCTGTGAGAAACAAGATATTATCCATGCACATAAAAGAAAGACATGCTAATAATTCTATTATTAAAATATATCAGCAAAAAGAGAGGAGGATATTGAGGATCTCTACCAACATTTGCAGTCCAAATTTGATCATATGTGCAATTAAGATGCATTAATAATAATTGATACCTGGATTGCAAAGAAATGGAAACAATGAAGAGTTGTTAAAACTATGGAATTGATGACAGAAATGAGGCTAGAAAATAAATGATTGGATTTTGTACATTCACTCTTTTATGTATGACAAATACTTTTTTAAAGAAATGTTGATGGTTATTATAGACATGGTCCTGTCTAATGGAGTGTACTAATCAGATTGACTACATCTGTGGAAAGAATTATAGAATAAACTCAATATCAGCAATCAAATCAGGTCTTGCATTGACTGTGAAACATTATTAATTACTTATGTGAAAGTTCAAACTGAAGCTGAAGAAGATTAAAAAACAAATCCACAGAGCCAAAATTCAACTGTGAGACTACCTCAACAGAATTAAAACAACAACAACAACAAAACCCTCAAGACTAAGTTTGCTGTATTAAACACTAATTATTGAAGAACAGTGAGTCGTGAGATAACATCAAGAATATCATCCTTGAAGAGAGCTAAAAGTCATTACTTGGAGAAAGGAGAAAGAAAAGTAAAAAATGAAAGTATTAAAAAAAGAAAAAGAGAGGAATGAACTGGGAGAAGGGATAGAGAAAATAGTGCGACAATGAATGAATGGAAATCCAAAGTCTCTGTAAATGTTTTCAAGTTAATAAAACAAAATTTTAAAAAATTTAATGTATTATAAAAAATCTCTATAAAAATTTGACTAGAGTTTTAAAAATCCAAAAGAAAGGGAAGGGACAAAAGTGAAGAAAATAAAATGAAGATTTCAAAGAGCAGCTCAAGAAAACAATGCAAAGTGTTGTAACAGAATGTGCAAAGATCTGTAATTTAAAAATTCAAAAAAGGAAAGAACTCACACAACATTTCTCAAACAGATAAGTGAAAAAAAATTTCAAGCCTCAAGTTGGAATATTTAGAGATTCTGTGGGCAAAATCTAGGATCCAGGATTTTTGAAAAGAAGGTGGAAAGAATACATTGTACTTTAAATAATTTGTTGACAAAGATATATTTTAGAAATAACGTACTCCAAAGCCAATGGAAATGAATGAAGCAGTTTAAGCTGCACTAATGAAATTTGTAAAAATAAGGCCCCAGGGATCAATAGAATACCAATTGACATGTTTCAACTAACAGATGCAACCCTGGATGTGTTTACCATTTCGTGCCAGAAAATTTGGAAGAGAATTCCAACTGGCTGGAAGAGGTACACATTTGTTCCTATGCTGCTAGGAGAACAAAAAGGTTTGTCCTGGAGAAGGTGAAGCCAGAATGCTCTTTGGAGTCAAGGATTTTGAAGCTTCGTCTGACATATTTTGGGCATGTTGCTAGGAGGGACTGGTCCTTGGAGAGGGACCTCATGTTTGGCAGAGTGGAGGGGCGACGCGGGAGAGAAAGACCAACGATGTGATGGACCGATTCTGAGAGTGGAGTGGTGGGAATGAGTGTGTTTGAGATGGCTATGTTGGCACAGGACAGAACGGCGTTTAGGGCTCTTGTACATAGGGTTGCTATGAGTCGCAAGTGACTCAACTGCAGATAACAACAGCAACAAAGTAAGGTAATCCAACAGAATTCGGAAATTATCAAATAATGACTTTTCTATAACATGCAAGAAAAATATTACTGAAGATCTTCCAAAAGTGGCTAGAATAGTACATTGATTGAAGAACTGTCAGAGTTTCAAGCTGTGTGTAGAAGAGGTCATAGCACCAGGTACATCATTGCTGACATCAGCTGGATCTTGGCAGAAAGCAAATAGTATCAGAAGGATGTCTGTGTTATATTGACTATACAAAGACATTTGACTGTATGAATTATGACAAACTATGGGTAACATTGTTGTGATTTACCATAGAGTTGGAACCAATCCATAGGTGAACCTCTAGCCGGTTTTCAGAGGAAGTTAATCACATGAGAAAAGATTCTCCATTCTTCTCCTGCAGAGCAGGAGCCTTTGGGATTGCAGCACAGCTTCTAACATTAATATTCTTAAACTAATTATGTTCATGCTTAAACTATAACTAGACTAAGTGAGAAAATCTGGTGGCCTAGTGTTAAAAAACCACTGGGCTGTAATACCAAAGACACTTGGTTCAAATCCACCAGCTGTTCCACAGGGGAAGTATGAACAATCTCATTCCATGAAATTTATTGCCTCTGAAAAATCACTGAAAAGTTAGTTATGAGTTTGTTCCAAATAAGTGGCATGAAACAACAGACCAAGAAGCTGTTGTCTAAACAATGAAAGGAAACAATCCATGATTTAAATTCAAGAAAGATATATATGAGGGCTTTCCATAATTTTTGACTCATGTACTTATAACTTGCTAGTTAAATTTGTGTCTTCTAGGCTGCAACACCCCCATGATACATCTTCAAGGATATGAACATGTACGGCTAAGCACAATTAATAACAGTGCATCTAAATTCCAAAATCAATCTCCATAATAGTCTATGTGTTTCCTACTGCCAAAGGGGCCCTTTAGAGTAGTGAGAGAAGATCTTCACCCTGAAACCCACAGCGTCCCTTTTCAGCAGGAAGTAGCTAAGAGAATACGCCATCCCCTTTTCCTTATGAATCAGGGTGAAGTCTCTCTCAGGGAGGAGTGATAGGGAATGGCAAGGGACACACTGACAAAGGAGATTAATCAGAACTGGCTTTGACAAGCACTGTGGCAATTGGACAATTAAAACAGACATTTGGGGGGGAAAGAAGAACGAACTGGGGAGGAGGGTAGAGAGAATGGTGCAGCAATGAAGGAATGAAAACCCCAAATCCCTGTAACTGTTCATAAAAACTAATACAATTTAATAATAAAAAAAATATATGAGGGGTTTTCTTTCTCAATATCTACTCAATCTGTGTGCTGAGAAAATTATTTGAGAAGCTAAATCTATGAAAACTAATGTAGCGTTGGGACAGGAGAGAGACTCACCAGCAACCTGCATATGAAGATGAAATGACCTTGCTTGTGAAAGTAAAGAGAACTTGAAAATCTCACTGTAAAAGACCAAAGAGCATAGCCTTCAGTACGGATGATATTTCAAAATTGAAGAGAGGAAAATCCTCACTATAGATCTGACAGGGAAAGTCCTGATAGATGGGGAATTATTAAACTCTTTATGATTTCATATTGCTTGGATCCACAATCAACATCTTTGTGACCAGCAGTCAAGAAACTAAAAGACTGGAAAAATCCCCTGTCCAAGTACTTTCCAATGTACTGAGAAACAATGATGTCAGTTTGAAGACTAAGGTGGGCCTGATCAAGACCACCACTTTTAAGTCACTTGATATGCATCTGAGAGCTGCAATGACAGAAGAATATTTGAAGCCTTTGAGTTGTGGTGGTGGAGAAGAGAATTATCCCATGGAGTGACAAAAGTAAAAGAAATAGTTATATCTTGAAAAATGTGCAGAGATAGTGCTCGTTAGAGGCAAGCATGGTGATGTTACATTATGCATATTTTTGTCATATTGTCAGGAGAGGTCTTTCCTTGGAAAGGAACAACATGCTTGGAAAAGTAGAGGATCAGTGTAAGAAAGGAAGACTCTTAACAAGGTGAATTGACACTGTGACTACAACAATGAACTCAGGTATGTCAGAGATGATGAGGACACTGCAGGACAGGACAAGGTTCATATCTATTATTCATAGGGCAGCTATGAGTTGAACTCAACTCAACGGCACATAACAAAAACAAGTAGTTGACTAGTTCAAAACTGAGATCTTAATATACTCCTTTCATATTTGTTAACAAAATACAATTCAAAAATAGCACAACAAAACCAGGAGTTCTCCAATGGTTTCTTGCTTGCCAAAAATAAAATCTCTATTCTGGCATATTCTCAGGACATAAATCTTAATATGAGTCTGGATACAAACTTTACTTAATCCTATATTGTATATCCTAGTCCATGTCATTGTTACCTGCTTAAATTTTATCAATAACATCCTAAATAGCCTTGTTTCTTATCTTCTCCCTTTTAAATTATAAACAGAGCATACAGGGTAATTTCAGTGTAATATATATATATTACTTGTCATTTCCATGTTACAACATTTCAGTATATTTCAAGGTCTCACAGTCAATATCATTACTAAGAACTATATTGTAATCCACAACTTTTTATCCATCTTACCTTTTAAACTTCAATTCTAAATACTTAAATTTATAACAAAATGTCTAAGAAATTATATGTCTATTCATTTATCTAAGTGGCAAAATATAAGATCAAATATGCTAAAATCAGTCAGACTCCTCTACAGCAACAAAGAAACTATGAAAAAGAAATAAGGAAACAATTAAAATTTACTATAGTTATCTAAAATATGGACTACTAAGAATAAATGCAACAAGAGATACATAAGGTCGGTAGAAAGAAAACTCTAAGAGACTACCATGAGAAAACCAATGGAATAGAATTGAAAACCTTGAAATAAATCTATTCAGTCATGAAGACCAACTCTTTGGCCAAAAGGTGAAATGTATTATGTTGCCTCTTTATTAAGGAGATAAGATTAAAATGTGGTACGGTACAGCCCTACACTATTATAAGTTTGTATGAACTCTTGAAAACTCAATGCTCATATTGTTTTAGGACCCTTTGTATTCTGGAAGATAGCATCCAGCTGCGATTTAACTGAAATTCTACAGGATCCTGGTTGTTCACCAGTCTCTGCAACACTGCCCTGCATCATCTACATAAGGACCAGTTGGTGTCAGAAATGATGGAGTAATACAGCAAATCAAGCATTTGAGACATTGCTGACCTCCATCTTTTAGTAATTATTTTGCCACGAATTTTAGCAGAACAGATTGCAAATTTAGTAAATAAGAACAGCATATATTCAAATAATCTTGTCCATTGAAGATAGATGAATTTTTTCCTTCATGAATCTGGAAAAATCATAAGCAAGGGATATGGGTAAAAATCAAGAAATATGAAATTTATATAGATGTTTGTAAAAATAATATTTCACATGTTTTACCTATTTAAATATAAAAACTTTTATATAATGTGGTATTAGCCTATAAGTTGAATGAAGCATGACTTGTGGTAGCAAGACTTGGATGAGATTGCTAGAGATTATGACATTGCCATGGAGAAATGGTGGCAAGGTATGACCTGAGTCTTATTGTATTTGTTTTGACCACAGTTAATGTGTTTTTTTGTTTGTTTTTTGGGGTATTTTTGTGTGTTTTTTTTAACCTGTTCTTGCCAGATGCTTGAAGAAAAAGCTGACTTATAACTGCTCTGAGGCAGTTATAATCATCCTTGCTGAATGATTTGGATTAGATGGCTGAACTGAGCTTGAGCTAATTGAAAAATTGTGCCTTGGATCTTGGCCATAACCTGGACTTGCATTGAGTAATATTCCTTTCCCCACCCTATTCTCTAACTTACTTCTCTAATAACCCCGTTTTAGTACCAAAATTATGATTCTGTGAGTTAGCAATGAATAAAGGAACTTCTTGCTGATACTGTGACTCTAGAGGCACCATTGAGCTGGGCTACAGGCTCTTTATCTGCTTTCTGTTCTGGGGCAGTAAGGGTCTATGGTATTCTCACTCCCTCTGGCCCTTTCAGAGATACATACACGGCCTTGTGTCCTCATGTCCTATTTTCTGTTCTTTAGGCATTGTCACAGTAATGTCACCACAGCTTTGCCAGTCTCTCCACCACCAAACGTGTCTTGTTTTCACCAGAGTCTCACTCCAGTCTCTTGCAAGTCTTGCCATCAAAAGTCTTGCTGCCCAGTGCTTGAAGTATTCTTTTTCTTATCCTTGTCCTACAGTTGTTGATGATTTACAAGACCATACCAATATGCTAGACCATGAGTCTACAATTAAAGTAGCTCACGGCCAGAGAGAGCTAACTGTGATGGCTAAAAAGGCCAACTTTTGGGCTGGCTGACATGGCATATAAACATAGAAATATATAAATTAGAAATAGAAATATATAAAGTTTTTATTGTAAGATGCCATCATGTTGAATAAAACTCACAGAAACCCTATGAATATCCAATCAGAACCATGTTCTATCCTGTGCAATCTTAATCTTCTCTGACCCACTTGAGCCCACTGAAGTCACCATATGAAGTCAATTTATGTTTTAGGGGTCATCCTCCACTTTGCTGATCTCTACCTTTCCAAGCATGATGTCTCTTTCCAAGCAATAGTTTAGCCCAGTTATATACCCAAAGAATGAGAGATGAAACTTCACCTTCTTTGCCTCCAAGGAGCACTCTGGCTGCACCCTTTTCCTTCGCCTAGCTACATGTTCAAAGAATGAAGATGAAGCTTCACCATCCTTGCATCCAAAGAGCATTCTGGCTGCACCCTTTCCAGGACTTATCTGTTTGAGTTTTTTGTTTTGTTTTGTTGTTTTGGTTTTTTTTTTTCATTTAATGGCATATTCAGTATTATTCTCCAGCACCACAACTCAAAGACATCATTTCTTCTGTCATTTTTATTCACTACCCAGCTATCTTATGCATAGCTGGTAATTGAGAAGACTATGACCTGATTCAGGTACACCTTAGCCTTCAGACGGATATCATAGCCCTTCAGCATTTTGGAGAGGTTTCTGACAGTAGACTTGCCCAATATAATACAACTCCTGATTTCTTGACTACTGATACCAAGATGGTTGATATACATATAGAGATTTTTTCCCTTTAAATGATACTTACATGTATGTATAAATATTATCTTTCATGTGGAATGTTAAAAGTTTTAGAAATTTACCAGTTTGTCAGAAACTTTAGCTTGTTTCCTCTAATAGTGTGATATCTTTTCCCACCCCCAGATGGAATTTACTACAAAATACAATTTGTAGGCACAGTAGTTTCCATAAAATATTCCATATCCCACTCTTGTTAAATTTCACAAATAATGAGAACTACACAATACAGAAGCTCTGTTTTAGCACTCATTTATGTTCCAATAATATTTATATCTTTTTTTAACATCATTGATGCTATACATTGGAATAGTTGTAACGATTTAATATTTGGGTGTAAAATGTGCAAAATTTGCATGCTTTGATAAAAACCAGTAACAATTCAAGCAAATAGTCCATTAATTATATAATGAAGTAGAATTTTTATATTAGATATTTTATTGTGAGAATATTTATGTACAAAGTATTGTTACTTTAAAACTTATGATTCCTGGGGAGAACTAATATCAGTAATGGACAAAAATAAGCCATGAAAAAAAGAGTAACAGAAACCTTAGGTGTTTAAGCAACTCTGAATGGAAAGTGAGACAGATTTTTAGTTTCAGAAGTGTTATGTGAAAATATGCAAAAACAGATTTGGAAATCTGTAATATTTTGCTGGAAGAAATGTATTTCTAACTTAAAATAGATTTATGTTTATATAGATATAAATGACAAATACAGTTTTGATTAATAAGTGAAACATTTCCCAGAAATTTAGTCTTTAGGAATATTCCATTATAATAAGACAATGAAACAATGAATTATGCTATTTAAAGCCTACATTAATTACAAACAAGAATTGTCTCTGATATCTGCAGGCTCTATAGAGATTGCCAATAATTCTCGAATTTGAAGCTTTGTTTTATTACATTTATTCTCCTTTTAAAATAAAATATATTACTTACATATACTTAGATAAAACTTTATCTTTCAAACTATTTTTTCTAATATAATTAGAAAACTTTATAAAATCAATCTGAAACTTACTCTCACATGATTGATGTGTATTGAAAACTCACTCTCATAAAATTGGTTTGTCCTTGTAGGGCAAAATAGAAATAGCTTATCGTGTTCCCAACTGTAAATGATTGCAGAAACAGTCTACTGTATCTTTCTACCACAGAACAGCTGTAAATTCCAAATACCAACCTGTAGTTAGCACTATGAGGCTTTAATCATCACTGTGCCACAGGGTTCCATATAAAAATATAAAATTTTTTTGTAAACTAAAAATGATTTCAACTTCAGTCAGTTATTTTGCATGGAGGTGTGTGTGTGTGTGTGTGTGTGTGTGTGTGTGTACATTTAGCCACATCTTTGTATGTTGTTGTTATTGGGGTTTTTTTGCCATTGAGTCAAAGCCAAACCTCCAATGCATTTTCAAAGGCAGTAAATTTCATATAAGGAGATTGTCCATATAACATGCTTGAAAAGGTAGAAGATCAGCAAAATAGCATGTCTCTCAAGAAGATGGACTGAGTGAGTGACTGTGAAAATGGACTCAAGGATGTCAATAATAATAAGCTTCATAAGCTGGGACAGAGTACATACATGTTGTTCATAGAGTTAGAGTAGCTATGAATCATACTCAATTCCATTGCACCTAATAAAAGCTGTATATTTCTGTGTGAGGGGTGGTATGTTGTGTGTGTGTGTGTGTGTGTGTGTGTGTGTGTGTGTGTGTGTGTATATGTATATATAATTGTTATTGTTATGTATCAGGAACTTGCAACTCATAATGACTCTATGTACTATAGCTCTTAACTCTGCTCTATCCTGAGCAAACTACTTCCAACAAACCTACACTCATTTTCTAGTTTCTGTGCCAATTCATCTCATCCAGGGTCTTCTTATCCTACACTGTCCCCACACCCTTCCAAGCATGATGTCCTTCTCCAGGGACTGGTTACTTCTCAAAATATGTGAGATGGGGTTTCAAAATCCTTGCCTCCAAGAAGCATCCTGGCTTCACTCTCTCTAGGTTAAAATTGCTGTTCTTTTGGTAGTCCATATTCAAACCTCTTATCTATCTATCTAATAGTTATATTTATATAACATATTTATGAGATTATATAGGTATCTATAGTTATAGATCAGATAGATTAGAGATGGAGATGAGAGAGAGAGAGAGAGAGAGAGAGAAAGGAAGATCTAGTGGTTTTGTAGTAAGGAGTTGTGCTGCCAACCCAAAAGCAAATGGTTTGAATCCACCATTTCTTTTCATGCAATTTACAGCCTCTCTGAACCCACTGAAATCACAGCTATGAGACAATTCCAACTTGGTGGCACATAAAATTAACTTATTTATATTAACTGAACCCACTGAATGAATGAAGCTCTGATTGTTGGTTTCAACAAAGCTAAAAAGTAACATTCTGATAAAAAATAATAACGTCAAAAGCATATAATATTTTTTATATATTTTGCATGAGCTTGTTCACCCAGAAGTTTAAAACCATTTTTGTAGTTATAGCATGTTGACTAGCTTTAATTGATAAAATAAAAACACCATTAGCTTAGCTTTGCCTAGTGATTTTATTCTTATAGGTCTAACATCTGTCCACAATAATATTTTTAGTTCAGAGTACTAGACATCATTAAAATTTGACAAGAAAGTACAAAAACAAATTTAGTTGATCACTTAAATGTCAAAGGTATGTTTTCTTTCCTCATTTTGTACTTGAATTTCTAATGATTCTGAAGATCTATTACTCTTGCTGAGATGTAAATTTACTTCTGGGATTCTAGTTGCCAGTACAGGGAACCCAAAATGCATAGACAACACTTTTATCTCATTGTTCAATGAGACTCTTTTTCTCCAAATAGAAATTTTCCTTAAGTGTCAGAACTTGTAGCATTGTAGAATCGAGAGCTGTGGGTCCAATAAATAAAATACATTGATTTTTATTCCAATTGATAGGGTCAATGTTGAACAGTGTAGAGTTTCTAAGAATCTAAGCTTTTATGTAAGAAGATTGTCACATCTCCTGTCGTGGAATGGTTGATTTATTAAAACTGAAGAACCTTCAATTAGAAGTGAAATGTTAGTCAAATATTGTACCACAAGACACAAAATACAAAATTTTAAATTTGTCTTTGGAAATCACAAGTGAGTCATTCATGATGTTAAGTGCATATATTTTTTACCAGATACAGAGCATCAAGGATTCAAAATATTATATGAGTTATCATATGAAAACTTATTCCCACCTCCTTGGTGAGAGATCTCATTATCTGTTCTTTCAACAAATATTTTCAGGCTAAGTCAGTCACTTCTGAGGCATGTAATAAGTAGGTAGTACAACTTCCAGCTCTCAGGACTGTGAAAATAATTCTGCCGCCATTTTCTTCAATGATGATTAATTTTATAAAACACAATACAGAGGAAAAAATTGTATGAAACATAATGGTAAAATCAATAAATTCTGATATTTTGTTATAAGAGATCTCAGTCAAATGCATTAAATAAACCCAGAATCATATAATTCATAAATCCTCAATCACCAAAACTAGATGAATACCAACAAAGAGAAAATCAGCCAGTACTGTGTATATTTTGTGAGATTATTACATAATTGATTATTTCAGGATATCCACAATGTGGTGAGTGACAGGATAATATCCATACACATACAAGGAAGTCCACTGAATACCACTACCATTCAAATATATGCACCAACAACTAGAACCAAAAAGGAGGATATAGAAGATTTCTACCAAATTTTGCAGTCAGAAATTGATCAAACATGCAATCAAGATGCATTAATAATAATGGGCGACTGGAATGGAAAAGTTGGGAACAGGGAAAAAAGACCAGTAGCTGGAAAACAAAAGCTCAGTGAGAGAAATGAGGCTGGAGATAGAATGATAGGGTTCTGCACATTCAATGATTTATTCACTGCAAATACATTTTATAAGAAACATAAACACAGGCTATACACATGGATCTCACCTGATGGTATGCATAGGAATCAAATCTACTACACTTGTGGAAAGATTCGCTGGAGAAGTGCAATATTAGCAGTGAAAACCAGGCCAGGTGCTGATTGTGGGACAGACCATCAACTACTCATATGCAAGTTCAAGCTGAAGATGAGGAAAATTAAATCAAGTACATGGGAACCAGTATTTGACCTTAAGTCTGTCCCACTTGAATATCAAAACCATCTCAGGAATTGGTTTAAGGCCTTGAGCACCAATGAGTGAAGAACAAATGAGCTCTTGGAGGATATCAAGAAAATCATCCATGAAGAATGCAAAAGATCATTACAAAGGCTGAAGAAGAAGAAAAGACCAAGATGGATGTCAGATGAGACTCTAAGTATTGCATTAGAGCACCGAGAAGCAGAAACCAAGAAATCAAAGGGCTGAACATAAAATTTCAAAAGGCAGCTCGGGACAAAAAAGCAAGATACTGTAATGAAATGAGCAGAGAGCTGGAGTTAGAAAATCAAAAGCGCCAGACTTGCTAAGTGTTTCTTAAGCTGAAAGAGTTGAAAAACAAATTCAAGCCATGGGTGGCAATACTTAAAGATAGTTTGGGTAGAATGTTGAATGATCCAGGAAGTATCAAAAGAAGATGGAAGGAGTACACAGAGTCACTGTATCGAAAGGAATTGGCTGACAGAGGAATTTAATGAAATAACATATGAGCAAGCGCCTATGGTGATGAATGAGGAAGTTCAAGTTTCTCTGAAGGAATTGGCAAAAAACAAGCCTCCAGGAGTTGACAGCATACCAATGATTTATTTCAACAAACAGACGCTGCCCTGGATGTGCTCACTAAGTTGTGCCAGGAACTCTGGAGGACAGCCAGCTGACCAACTGACTGGAAGAGATTGATATTTGTTCCCAAAGAAAGGTGACCCAGCAGCTTGTGGTAATTATTGAACAATATCACTGATATCACATGCAAGCAAGATTCTGCTGAAAATGATCCAAAAATGTTTAGAACAATATGTCAACAGAGAACTGCCAGATGTGCAGGCTGGATTTAGAAGAGGTCGTGGTACTAGGGATATTATAGTTAATGTTAGATGGATCTTGGCAGACAGCAGAGAATACCGGAAAATATCTGTCTGTGCTTCATTGACTATGCAAAGGCTTTTGATTGTGTAGATCTCAAGGAGCTATGGCTGACTCTGAGAAGAATGGGAATCCCAGAACATTTGATTGTGCTAATGTGATACCTATACTTGGACCAAGAGGCAGTTGTCAGAACAGACCAGGGAAACACTGGGTGGTTCAAAATGAAGAAAGGCGTCCGTCAGGGATGTATTTTGTCTCCATACCTTTTCAGTCTGTATGTGGAACAGATGTACGTGGGATATTTGTGGAAGAATGTGGCATCAAGATTGGTGGAAGAATCATCAACAACCTGTGTTATGCAGATGACACAATGCTGCTTGCTGAAACTAAGGAGGGCCTGAAGCTCTTGCTGCAGAAGGTCAAGGACTGTAGTGTTCAATATGGATTGAATCTTAATATCAAAAAAACAAAGATTCTCACCACTGGGACATTAAGCAGCATCAGGATGGATGGTGAAGATATTGAGATAGTTAACAGTTTCCGTTTACTTGGCTCCACGGTCAACACTCTTGGTAACAACATCCAGGAAATCAGGAGACGAATTTCACTGGCAAAGTTAGCTGTGAGGGACCTCTCAAGAGTACTGAAGAGCAATGACGTCAGGCTGGAGACTAAGGTGTGCCTGATCCAGGCTATAGTCTTTGCAATAACATGCTATGCATTGGAGAGTTGGACAATGAATAAGGATGATAGAAAAAGAATTGATGCCTTTGAGCTGTGGTGCTGGAGAAGAGTGTTGAATATTCCATGGACTGCTAGGAGAACAAACAGGTTTGTCCTGGAGAGGGTGAAGTCAGATTGCTCCTTTGAGTCAAGGATTCTGAAGTTTCGTCTAACATACTTTGGGCATGTTGCAAGGAGGGACTGGTCCTTGGAGAGGGAAATCATCTTTGGGAGAGTGGAGGGACGGTGCAGGAGAGAAGCACCCTCAGTGAGATGGATAGATTCTGTGAGTGGAGTGGTGGAAATGAGTGTGTTTGAAACGGCAAGGTTGGCACAGGATAGAATGGCATTTAGGGCTCTTTTACATAGGGTCGCTATGAGTCGCAAGCGACTCTATGGCACATAACAACAACAGCAATGACCAATTTTTAAAAAATCAACAAAGTACTTAATATCCTTTTTGTTGTTGTTTTTATTTTTTATTTGGTTTTACATATTTTTTTAAATTTTCTATTGGTTTACTTACAAAGTTTGTATACAAAGTTTATATACTTGGTTTTCACACCAGGTCTTTCCCATTTCCTTAGCCTACACTTTCCTCCACCCATCAGATTGCGTCACCCTAACAATTGTCCCTCCCCCACCCATCCTCACCCCTCTGTTTTCACCATCTCCCCCTTAGATTTTCAAACACATTTTATTAGTTCTTGAAGAATGAATTTATAGAGGTCCCAATATTGTTACTTGTAGTCAAGTGGGTCAAGTGGGACTGAAGAGAAATATATCAACCTTAGTAAGTGGGAAGCTATAAAAAAGAGTAAGGGCCATGTGGGACTGTCATAATCAACCCTCACTAATGAAGCTGTCTCTGGCAGTAATACTAGGAACACAAAGCCAATTCCTATTAGAACAAACATGTCCAAACACTCCTATACCTCTTTCTACTCATTCTCAACACCAATCTTACTTCTCTACTGTCAATATATTCTCCCCTCCAGTCTTTTTCTTCCCAAATTATCCATTAACCTTGGACAAAGGCCATTACTTATATCTAATTCTGTTTTTTGGACAGACAGCAGTCCCAAGGTTTGCTTAGTCTAATGTCGGGTCTCTGGTTCTCTGCTGTGGCTTCTACGGTTTATTGTTCTGGTTTTGAAGGACAAGTTACATTTTCTTGCTTGCTCTTTTTTGCTAATGATGTTTTTCTCTAATTCTACTGCTGCATCTGCTCAATTTATTGGTGAGAATAGCCAATTTCCTTGTGGACTGGGGAGACTAGCCCATCTCCTTGTGAACTGATAACACTACGCAATGCTTTTGTGAATTAGTGAGACTTGTGGATAGGCTAAAATACCCTGTTTGATATCCCTGTCCATCCAAATAGCAAAATAAAATTTGATGGTTAGGAAAGTCACTTTGAACAGTGAACTCTATAGATGCTGTGATAACTTTTGAGTTGATGTATATCTTCTATACCTGAAACTGAAGTATTAACTTATTATTAATCCATTGTTTCAGAACCAATGTGATTTATAACAGAGACAGATTGCTGAAACTTGTCTGAAAATCATTTCACCTACATTTTTCAGGGTTTTTTTTTAATTGATTATATCTGTGCATAGAAATAAATAATGCTCAAACTAAAACTGATTTATATCAATTCAAAACTGACTCAGAGCTGACCCACCAGCCAGTTTTGAAGGCTATAAGTCATACAGAAGGAGATTGGCCATCTTTCTTCTGCGATGCCTCTGGTGGATTTAAACCATGCTAGGAATCACCTTTGGGTTAGCAGAACAATTTCCTGTGGACTCTACCACCAGAGCTCCCTTGAACATGTATATTGCATGCCTTTCACTTTCTTTTATATATAAACTTCTACTATAACACTTCTTTTCTCTAATATGGCAGTCATTAGGCTTTCATATTCTTGACCAGCAAGTTAAGCAGTTCACCAGTATCTGTGAATCTGAAAATATTAAAATTTTGTGTCAAATCTCTCCCACACAAAGAGACTATCAAGACAAGTTATCCATTGAGAGATTTTTCTATTGCTAAAGCTCTCATTATTGCAATAGATGTTCATTTTAAATTTCACTCATATACTGATAACAAAACAAGCAAGCAATAAAATAACCTTCCTGAAGCAAGTTCAAGCCATATTACTTTCTATATAATGGAAATAAGTTATTTACCATTTAGAATAGATGAAAATTATGACAGAGACCCTGAAAAAAAATTTTAGATGACATGAGTGCTGGGAAGGATCAGGGACAAATCATATGCAATTTGCTTGTGTCCCCGGTCTATGCTCTCTTTTTCAATCCCAAATGCACACTTTCACCTGAATCTGTTGTTACATATGATCCCACAACAGTGTATCAAATAATGCTTACAGTAAAATAACCCTTAAATGCTGAATACCTGCAGACAGAAAAGCCAACCTATTCCTATTATATCCTGTGACTCAACGGCACTTAACAACATGCCTATTACATACCAATTTAATGAAATAATCTATAAATGACTTGGTTGTATATTGATGCTGAGCCTACTCAGAACACTTATCTTCCAATTTTTGACTTGATTCTGTAATAACAAAATTGATAAAAGTAGTAGAATTGGTCACTCAGCATTGGTATTCTATTGTCAGATGCTCTAGAGTACATATGTCTTACTATATACTCCAATGTACTAGGCACTTAGTGCTCATCTAGCCCAATTTGTATGATGTAATTGACATAGTGGATGAATATGATGTTTTGAAGGATGGATAGAGTCTATATATCCTCAGATCGTGTATCTTCAGACTATAAATAAAGATAGAAGAGAAATATACTAGAATTGAAATTGATAACCATTGCTTATTTCATTTGAACGGAGAATGTTTCTGATCTTTTATGTTAGAGATAAAAACAAACTCATTCATCAAATTACTGACAACTTACCATATAAATGAGGCCCTATCAATCTTTTCTTACAAAAATACCATAATGGTTGTATCACCTTCAATAGCAATCACTCCTTTGCTGACTTTGGTACATATTGCTGTTATTCTCTGACTTTACAAAAGCTATGCTACTATTCTCCCAAGATATTTTAACACTTTTACTTAACCTTTTGTCAAGGGAGATATATATGAAGTTGGAAACATATTGAAGTATCTTCTATTTGCTCATACCAATTAGGGAAAGGGATATATACTTCAAGAAATAAGGATCCAAAGTGAGATGGAATTTATTGTTGTTTTGTTGTTGTTGTTAAGTGCCATTGAGTCATAGATGACTCATACTAACCCTATGAACAAAAGACCTGAACACGTGTATAACTTTCATCGTTTCTTTAAGTTCAAAGAGTTTCTTGGAGGCAAGTTATTTCAAAAGTGAATGCCACTCCTGCTTCCAAGCTTGTTTTAATGGGGGATCTCCATTGAACACTGTCCACCATGGGTAACCATTATCACACTTGATACATCAGTGTCACAGTGTTTAGCATCACAGCAACCACGAGTTACCTCCGTATAGCAAATGGACATACCACTGCTGTGCCACTAAGACGAATGTTTGACCAACAACAATTAAAACCAGTCCTGAGGGCTGCAGATTAAAATCATTCACCTTTGGCTTGGTAGCAAAACCTTCTATCCACTAGGCCAACATTACTCTCTCTATGACTCACAGAAATTCTATGAACAACAGTTCTAATTGATGTACTATCCTACACCATCTCCACAATCTGAAACATGCGTGAGCCCGGGCAGCAATTTAAAAAATATATACCTAATTATACATTCAAAGATTTGGGCAATAAACAATGTGGTACAGGTAAACACATGAAAAGACAGTGAGTAAAACATTGACTGTCCTCCATTTATTATCTGTCTCCCTTTAGTGATGCTGCACTAAGAGGAATGCCATGATGATATTTGTATGTTTCTTCCATGCATCATTTTAATCCTCATTTCAAGTTTATAAGATCTTTCCATTCTTATAGACTCACCTCCCACAGTGTAACGGGATCCAAATATATCACTGGAAGGAACATTGAGAGAGAAAAAAAACAAAACACTGTAACTTAAGAACATGAACATTATAAACATGTTCTTTCTTTCCTCCTGATATCCCAACCTTATCTACAATTAATAGCTTCTACTGCTGTTGTTGTGGTGGCGGTGTACACTGTGGAATTGTAACCAATCCATAGCTGGCCCTCTGGCAGGTTTTCAGAGGCAGTTAATTGCACAAAAGAAAATTGCCCATCTTACTCCCACAGAGTAGTTCTTGTCCTTGAACTGTATGCTTTTGGAATTGCAGCACAGCTTCTTTCCACTAGGCCACCAGAGCTCCCCTCTCGATCTTAAAATATTACATGATTTAAAATTAGGAAAAGTGAAAATGGCCTGACCATGTGGATAGGAGAGATTATGAACACAGGGTCTTGGAGATTCACTGTCTCACTATTCCACAAAGAGATTGGTCAGTCTCAACTAACTACAAAGAGATTTACTAATCTTGCCAATAAATTGAACAGCTCTAGACACAGAATTAGACGTTTTCCACCTGGCAAGAAGTGAAGTAAAAGAATGTATGATGTCCTTTAAGATTAAATAATTTTTGCCCCAGTTACACCTACAACAGTAGTAGCCATTGCCAGCTAGAGATCATGAGTTTGGACCTTTGGGCTACCACACTACTGGAATCAGAGCTAAGAGTCTTAGTTCAAGATTGTTGGACAACTAGGGAAAGGAGGCTATAATTTGTTGACCTGAGAACTTTGTAACACAAGATAAGACTGGAGGAGGAAAAGTCAATATTTGCAGGCCTGAGAACTTTGCAACATTGGCCTAGAGCTTTGAGGCTCAAGTCTGAGGTTCGCATTTCAGGAGTTGTCCTGACTGTATTGTGCTTCTAACCTGTATTATAACCCTTTTACTTCCCTAACACGGTTCTGTATGGTCTGTGAGATATTGCTTCGGATTTTTGATGCAGTAAAGAAGTAAACTTGATTTTGAAATGAGTAGAAAGAGCAATGGAAGCATAGAGAAAATGTTTGACCTCATGGCAATTAGCTTTATGTTGATGCTTTTGACACGATGATTACCCTTTGTGAAGTCAGAAAAGTTCAGACATGGCTTTCCCTACATAGTCTTTGCGCTTTATACATATACTATAAGAAAATTCTGAGATAACTACATCAAATTACAAAATGGAGGATATGTACACCATTCCTTAGCTGCTAAATTTTATTTTTACCTCACTGACAATTACATAATTACATTAATTGCTAAACTAAAGAGAATTTTGACTAAAGAGAAGTTTACACATGATCTTAACTATCAAAACTTATATAACTATGACAACAAAACAAAACTAGTGTTACTAGTGTTAATGACCTCATTCTTTATAACATTTGTTACTGCCAGACATACATTGTTAATGTAATGTATGTATTAGATTTTTTTCCTTGTTTTAAATGTAAAATTTTGAATAGGAAAGTAATTGGTAAGTGAGAAAATGTGTATATCTGCTCCATTTTCTCAAATTCTGTGAAATTTTTAGTACCTGACACCATGCCCTTTCTTCTCATGGGACATTACTTTTCAATGCTTCTGGCTCTTTTAATAACGTATTTTGTATTAGGGGAAAAAGCTTTTCCACAGTAGTTGCAAAAAAAGTCAAGAAAAGTAGTTTTCTTTGTCACACTGTATAAATGGAAGATTGGGGGGGGGGGAGTAGCAAACCAAAACATAGCACGCTGTAAATGGAAGGGTAAGAAAATGGGAATGGAAGAACACCACAGCTGAAAAAAACATTAATTCTTCTGTCATCCCTATTCGTTGGCCAGCTCTCAGATCCATATTAAGTGATTGGGAAGACCACGGACTAAACAGACCTAATTTAGTCAAACTTACATCATTAGTCCTCCATTTGGAGAGGTTCCTAACTGCAGATTTTCCCAATGGGATGTCTTTCCTTATTTTCTGATTGCTGTTACCATGGGTGTATATTATGGAACCAAATAAAATGAAATTATTGATAGCTTCAATCTCTTCTTCATCCATCATTTTGTTCCCTATCTGTCCCGTGGCAAGAATCTTTGTTTTCTTAACATTGAGATGTATTTATATTGAAGGCTGCACAGCTTGATCTTCATCAATAAGAAGAAATAATAGTTGGAAAATATGGGCTTGGTGATAGAAATTAGACTGGAAATAGAATGATCAGATTTTGTGTTTTCAATTATTTATTCATTGAAATATCTTTTTAAATCCTTTTTAAAAAAATATAAAAGAAAAACAAGCCATGTATGGTGATATGAGGGATAAGGATTGGGAGCAGAAAAATGAGGATGGGAAGGGATGAAATCACAGGAGGCACAATTTGGTGGGTGGAGGGAGTGGGCGAAGGAAATAAGATCTAGTGGAGACCAGAAAAGACAGGGTAATAGTGAACATAGTCCAATGGTGATTTTTATTTTTTTTAAACAAATAATTGTCTTGTTCACTTCTGGGTTTCTCATTTGGGAATGGGGCACAGACTCTCCGGCTTCTTCATGCTAAACAAGGGTGTTGAGTCGAAAGAAGAAAGAAAGCCCACTTTAACACTTTACTAGTGGTTCTGGGTTGAAGTTGCATGCCTTCTTGTTCATTTAGAAAATATTTTCCTGACCTTTTCTCCCTCTAGACCACAAAGTGTTTTACAAGGTGAGTCCAGTTGGGATGGATGGCTGAAACCTGAGGCTCCATCCTCCTCAGTTTCTTAGCTGGCACTTATATTCCCCTTTCATCTCTGGAACTGGATTCAGGTCTGAAGCAAGACTCAGTGTTAAGGTTACCTATAGGGAAGGGAGCAAACCTAGAGAGAACAAATTTCTGAGTTACAAAGAAAATGGCTTTGGAGGTGTTACTTACAAATGTACTGGAGAAGGAGGTGGAGAAAAGTGGCTTAGATAAAAATTCCTTCTGCACACTAGGCAGCTCTCCCCATTGACCAGTCGGCTCTCCCCAGGGGCCGAGCAGCTCTCCCTTGGGGCCAGAGTTCACTCTCCAGGGGCCATGCAGCATACTCTGGGGGCCAGATGGCAGATCCCAGGGGCTGGGTGGCATCCCCCTACCACAGGCCCCCAAGGTCTGGACCTTGTGCCCCACTGAAGACCAGGTCAAGGATAGTATCCCAGTTCCAGCCCCACCGCCATTGCCCCCTCCCTTCCACCAAGTGGTCCGACTGCAACTCAAAATAGAAATGGAGAAGAGGCTTTGAAAGTGATGAACAGAATCCACCGACCCCGTCCAGGTCAAAACACTACTTGGCATCAGTAGTCAAGAAATCAAAAGATGCAGTGCATTGAGGATATATGCTGTTCAGGATCTGTTGTTGTTGTTGTTAAGTGTCATCAAATTATAGATAACTCATAGCAATCTTATGAATGAAAGACCTGAACACTTGTATAAAATTCATCGTTTCTCTAAGTTCGTAGTGTTTCTGGATGCAAGCTATTTCAGAAGAAGATGCCACTCCTGCTTCCAAGCTTGTTTTAATTGGGGAGCTCCACCAACACTGTCAACCATGGGTAACCATTATCACATTTGTCACATCAGTGTCACAGTTTTTAGCATCACAGTTATACCACAAGTTACCACTGTACAGCCAATTTACAGAGCAGTGATATACTACTTAGAAGACTGTTTGATTGAAAACAACTTAAACAAGGCCTCAGGACCACAGATTAAAATAACCCACCTTTGGTTTGGTAGCATAACTTTCTATCTACTAGGCCAACAGAGCTCTCTCTATGGCTCTCAGCAATTCTATGAACTACAGATCTAGTCCTTGTCCTACCTCATCCCCATAATCTGAAGACTCTCGAGCCCGTTGCTATAGTCACCATCTCAATCCATCATGGTGAGGATCTTCTTTTATTCTCTGACCTATCCAAGGAAATCTTCTTCTTTGACAGTGAGATGTTCTTCACCTCCCGTGACTCCATGACACCACCACCAGCCCCTCCCACTGTCCCTGCCTGTGCTGGGGGCCAGTGGCCACTGGCACCTACTGCTGCCGGTAGTGCAGGTGCTCTATCACACTGATTGTGGGGCCCAGCACTCACTGCCCAGTACAGGCTAGGGGACCTGTGGGCTCTGGTCATGCTGAACCCATGAGGTCATGATAGTGTGGGCTTAGGACTCACCCATGTTTTTTCGAGAATCTTTGTCTTCTTGATGTTGAACTTCAATGCATATTGAAGACTAGTAGTCAAATATTTGGCCATTTAGGTATATAGAAACTGTGAGCTATGGAGGGATATGGTGGCCTGTTTCAATACGGCTTGCTGTCCTTTCAGCACCTTACACTGTGTCTCCTACCACCACCATCTTGGTTCCAAGAATTTAATTTAGAAGAAGTTTATACTGTGGCTGGGTTGAGGTTCTGTCATATCAGCTGCAGAGCCTGGTTCCTGCTGCCCGTCCCTGGTGAGCAACCCCTGGGCTCCAGCTGCAGCATCCCCATGAGGCTTTGGCAGCATGGGCTCATCAGTGGAGGACTGGCAGCTGTGGGACTCCCTGATTCTTTTTCAGGAATCTTTGTCCTCTTCATGTTGAGCCTCAATCCATGTTGAAAACCAGTAATCATCTGTTTAATGGTTCCATTATAGACAAGCTATGGACAGTGGAGGGCCATAGTGGCCCATTTCTATGTGGCTTGCTGCACTTCCAGCTCCTTACGCTGCTTCTTCTGCCACCACCACCTTGGTTCCTCGCAAATTCTTTTTTTAAAGGACATAAGCGATGACTTTACGTATAGATCTCATCTGATGATCTGCATTGAAATCAGATTGACTACAGTTGTCAAATAAATTGTTGGAAAAGCTCAATATTGGCAGTCAAAACTAGGCCAGGAGCGAACCGTTGGTCAGATCATCAATTACTCACATGCAAGTTAAAATTAAAACTGAAGAAAATGAAAATAAGTCCACAAGAATCAAGATACCATCTTGAATTTATTCCACCTGAATTCCAACGTCATCTTAAGAATAGGTTTGAAACATTGAACATCAATGATCAAAGACTGAATTAGTTTGGGATGTTATCAAGGATATAATTTCTTAAGAAAGCAAACAATCATTACAGAAACAGATGAGAACGAAAAAAATCAAAATGGATGTCAGCAGAGAATCACAAAATTGTGCTAGAGCATTAAGAAGCCTAAACAAAGGGGAAACACGCCAAATTCAAAGAGCCAGACAGATTTCAAAGGGTAGTTTCAGAAGACAAGTAAAATATTATAGTGGAACATCCAAAGAGCAAGAATTGGAGAATATAAAAGGGAGAATTCACTCTGCTTTTCTCAAGCTGGGAGAATGGAAAAACAAATTTAAGCCTCTAGTTGCACTGTTGATAGGTGTTGTAGACAACACATTGAATGATCCAAAAATCTTCAAAAGAAGATGGAGGGGAAACACAGAATCACTGTACCAAAAATAACTAATTGACACTGGAAAAAATATTCTCACCACTGAGCAGATTGGAGGCATCGTTATAGATGGTAAAGAGATTGAGATTGTTGACAGCTTCAGTTTACTTGGCTCCACAATCAACACTCTTGGTACCAGCAGCCAGGAAATTATAAAACAAATTTCATTGGGAAAGTCTGCTGTCAGAGACCTCTCCAAAGTACTGAAGAACAATGATGTCAGTCTGGAGACTAAAGTGTCCCTAATACAGGCAATGGTCTTTGAAATTACTTGTAATTAGATCAAAGAGCTGGACAATGACTAGGGATGCCTTTGAGCTGTAGTACTGGAGAAAGGTATTGAATCTACCATAGACTGCTAGGAGAATAAACAAGATTGTCCTGGAGAGGGTGGAACCAGGCTGCTTCATGGAGGCAAGGATTCTGAAGCTTCGTCTGGCATACTTTGGACACATTGCAAGGCGGGATCAGTCCTTGGAGAGAAACATCATGCTTGGGAGGGTGCAGGAGAGGATGACCCTTGATGAGATGGATTGATTCAGTCACTGGGGATGAGAGTGTCAGAGACAATTAGATTGGCAAGTCATAGAGCAAGGTTTAGGGCTGTTGTACATGAGTTGCAGACGATTCAACGGCACATAACAACAATAACATATTAATTTTTATGTAAAATTAATAATGTAGTGACCAAAACAAAATAAATTGATGCTATTTAAAAAATATATTGAGTATTACACAGAAACAACATAATTTTATGATAGTTACGAATAACTTTTGTAAGATTTTCTATAAATAAACATATTTATGCATATATTTCTAATACAGAATATGCCAACTACCTTCCAGAATATAAGATACTTAGATATTTAACATCTACATAAATTTACACAAAAGGAAACAAAATAAAAGTTTTTCCATTAAAAAATAATGTTGCTGTTTGTCAAAATAAAATGACCAGCTGGATAATTGAAAAATGATTATAGAAATTCTATCTTAGAATGGAAGTTTTGTTGAGTTCACTCACACACATCGTATCCTCCAAAATTTTTTAAAGATACAATGAGAAAACTTTTTGATCAGGTGAAAAAAAGGTGATGTCATAGTCCCTAATGCATTTAGGAGAGTAATTGATACCAGCACATATTTTCAATGCTCAACTTATCTCCTGGAAATAGGTGGAAAGCAGCCAAAATATACCAGTTTGAGAATAAATTATGACTGATTTCCTAATTTTAAAAGAAGCCAATATGCTGCAACACTGCAGGTAATTATGTTTGCATCAGCAATTATGCAATAGCATTTCATCTGGCATAAAGAAACCATCAAATGAATGCCTTCCCCAAAACGTGAGACAAATTACAAATATCTTTACCCAAGTACCTCTCTCCATTATGAGTTCCTACAGGACATGAGTGTTATCATTCCCCTCAGCATCAGACACTCACTCCAATTTACTGTTCAGAATCCCATAGTATCTTACTAAATTCTGTGAATTATACATCTTACTGTGTCTGTATTTTTACCTACAAAAACACCTTTGTTTTATCAATACCTTTTTTAATTTTTTAAACATTTTATTATTTTTTGTGTGTGTACTGTCAAATCGGGTCTGACGGCTACAGAAGAACATTGTCTCTCCTTCTCCAGAAGAGCATCTGGTAGATTCGAACCGCATGCCTGTGGGATTGCAGTGCAGCCTCTTGCCACTAGGCCACCAGAGCTCCCCTTGTTTTATCAATACTTTTATGTTTTATGGTCAAGGACTGCAGCCTTCAATATGGATTGAGGCTCAATATTAAGAAAACAAACATTCTTACAACTGGGGCACTTGGTAGCATCATGATAGATGGTGAAGAGATAGATTGTTAACAGCTTTAGTTTGCTTGGCTCCACAATCAACATTCTTGGCACCAGCAGCCAAGAAATTAAAAGCTGTGTTGTGATGCAAAAGTCTGCTATTAGAGATGTCTCCAAAGTACTGAAGAATAATGATGTCAGTCTGGAGACTAAGATGTGCCTGATCCAGGCCATAGTCTTTGCAATCACTTGCTATGCATCAGAGAGTGGGACAATGTCTAGGGAGGTTAGAAGGAGAATTGATGTCTTTGCATTGAGGTGTTGTAGAAGAGCATTGAATTACTGGATTCAAGCATGGATTACTAAGAAAATGAGCAGGTTCATCCTAGAGAGGATTAAACCAGGCTACTCCTTGGAAGCGAGGATTCTGAAGCTTTATCTGACGTATTTTGGACATGATGCAAAGAGGAATCAATTCTTGGGAGGTACATCATACCTGGGAGTGTGGAAGGACAGTTAGAAGAGGAAGACCTTCTATGAAATGGATTGATTCAGTGACTGGAGTAATGGGGATGGATGTGTTGGAGACAATAATATTGACAAATGATAGAACAGAGGTTAGTGCTGTTGTATATAGGGTCGTTATGAGTTTACAGGTGACTCGAAGGCACATAACAACAACACAACAACAAAATGTATGTATGTGTATTTAATACACATTTTTGTGTACATGAAACAATTTACCTCCTTATCAGTGGAATTTGGGCTAATAACACCTTTCAAATCTCTGTTGATAAATCTTAGCATATTGATTTCACATATAATCTGTTACTTAGGCTACCATATTTTTCTCTGGAGTCTACATTCACATTGTTCTTCACCATGTTTTCTGAGATATTGTTGTTGTTGTTGTTGTTATGTGCTGTTGAGTTACTCAAGACTCACAGCAACCCTATGTACAACAGGCCTATACCTTGCTCTATCCTGTGCCATTCCTTTTGTTTCCAACACACCAACCCCGTTGCTCCAGTCATTAAATGAATCCATTCCTCTCCATAACTGTCACTCCACCCTCCCAAGCTTGACTGTTCCCTCTTTGTAACATGTCCAAAGTATGTCAGATGTAGCTTCAGAATCCTTGGCTCCAAGGAGCAACCTGGTTTCACCCTTTCTAGGACCAACTTGTTAGTTCTCTTGACAGTCCATGGTATGTATATTCACCTCTCTTCTCCATTACCACTGCCCAAGGGCATCAATTCTCTTTCTATCATCCTTAGTCATTGTCCAACTTTCTGGCACATAGAAAGTAATTGCAAAGATGATTGGCCTGAATAAGGCACACTTTAGTCTACAAACTGAAATAGTTGTTCTTCAGTAGTTTAGAGAGATCTCTGACAGCAGACTTTCCCAATGCAATTCATCTTTTAATTTCCTGGCTGCTGGTACCAGAGTGTTGATTGTGGAGCCAAGCAAACCAAAGCTGTTAAAAATCTCAAACTCTTCATTATTTATCATGAAACTGACAATTGGCCCAGTGGTGAGAATTATAGACTTTTGATAATGAGCTTCCATACTTCAGGCTGCAGATCTTGATCTTCTGCAGCAAGAACTTCGGGTCCTCTTCAGTTTCAGCAAGCAAGGTTGTGCCATCTGCATAACACATATTGTTGATGAGTCTTCCTCCAATCCTGATGCCACATTTCTCTTCATACAGCCAAGCTCCGGATAATCTGTTCAGCATAAATATTGAAAAGGTATGGAGATAGGACACAACCCTGGCATACACTCTTCCCAGGTTTGAAACATACAGTTAAAAAGGTATGTATTCCAGCAGTTATACATAGATTTTGTTGTATAATTGCTGGGATACACACCTTATACTGCCAACTTTTCTTTTTCTTTATCAGATTATTTTTAATTGTAAAATTTTACTTTATGGTGGCATAATCCATAGGAAATTTTGTTGCTAACTGAAAGGCCACACTATCTAGTGGCTCAAATTGATCAAAAGCTTCTAAGAAGAGAGATGAACAATCACCTCTTATGTGCTTTCTCTTTCTCTCCCCTGCCACATACACACACACACACACACACACACACACACATTGATTTGTATGTTGCATGATCATACAAGATGTATTAAGGCATAAATATGTGTTAATATTCAATTAAGACAAGTGACAATTTCTCATAATTAACATCATTAACAGTTATTCTTGCACATACAGCAATAATTTGGAGCGAAAAAAAAGATGATAACAAATAAGCACTAATCTTTAAAAATTCTGAAGGAAGACATGGAAATCTACAATAATGAGTAATACTTGATAACCCTACTAAAATTATTATTGAAAAACTATAATTTACAGAGTAAATAATTAAAATAGGATTCAATGGATATAAAGATAGCAAACATATAAAAATAGTTAATTTTAAAATCTAATTCAAAATGTATAATTTAAAAAAGGAAGCATAACAGGGAAAAAAAAATCCCACAAAAAACACAACAAAAAAACCCACAAAGAAACAAACCACAAAACAAAAAAAATGAGACCTGATCTTATGCCTGGTGGATAATATTGAATGTCACAGAAAATGTAATTGAAAATATGAGTGGAAAAAAAAGTGTTCTTAAGTTTAGTTTTTGTACTAAGTAAATGGAAAGTGAAATAATCTTCTTGTTGTTGTTGTTGTTATGTGCCGTAGAGTAGTTTCTGACTCATAGCGACCCGATGCACAACAGCCCTAAACCCTGCTCTGTCCTGCGCCAACCGCACCGCCTCTGACACACCCATCCCGATTACCCCAGTCACCGAATCAATCCATCTCATAGAGGGTCTTCCCCTCCTGCACTGTCCCTCCACCCTCCCAAGCATGATGTTCCTCTCCAAGGACCCGTCCCTCCTGGCAACATGTCCAAAGTATGTCAGAGGAAGGCCCAGAATCCTTGCCTCCAAGGAGTAGCTTGGTTTAATCCTCTCCAAGATGAATCTGTTTGTTTTCCTGGCAGTCCATGATACATTCAGTACCCTTTTCCAGCACCACAGCTCAAAAGCATCCAGTATCCTTCTGTCCTCCCTAGTCATTGTCCAACTCTCTGATGCATAACAAGCGATTGCAAATATCATGGCCTGTATCAGGCGCACCTTAGTCTCCAGAGAGACACTGTTGCTCCTGGGTACCTTAGAGAGGTCCCTAAAAGCAGACTTTCCCATCGCAATATGCTTTTTTATTTCCTGACTGCTAGTGCCAAGAGTGTTGACTGTGCAGCCAAGCAAACTGAAGCTGTGAACACTCTCAATCTCTTCATCATCCACCATAGGCTCTTGCTAATATGTTATTTCTTTAAATTCTTCTGTATCTGCCAATTCCTTTCTATATAATGACTCAGTATATTCTTTCCATCTTCTTTTAATACTTCCTGGATTATTTAATATTCTGTCCAAAGCATCCTTGATGACAGCAACTCTAGGTTTGAATCTGTTCTTCAGTTCCTTGAGCTTAAGAAATGCTGAGCGAGTTCGGCCCTTTTGATTTTCTGACTCTAGCTCCTCGCACATTTCATTGTAGTATTTTGCTTTGTCATTCCGAGCAGCCTTTTGGAATCTACTGTTCAGCTCTTTAGTGTCTTGAATTCTTCTTTGTGCTTTGGCTTCTCTACGCTCCAGTGCAATCTTCAGAGTTTCTTAGTGGGAAATAAATTTAAATCCCTAGCAAGTAGATTTTAATATTTATGTTATTAATAGTTATTCTAGCTGAATCAAGTGTCAGAGCTGTTGTACATATAAAATCGCTAAGAATAGAAAGAGTCTAGATGGCACATAACAACAACTACAATTAGAAACATGAAACATAAATTAGATGTGGAGAACATTCATATTCTACTAGAGTAGCTCAGTAAGTTAAGGCTGTTCAACTAGAAAAAAAGGTAAGAGTTAAAGTAAGAGTTAAGATGAAGATATATAAATGTGATTGAGATAGAATTTTTATACAAAATTGAAGGAACTGATAAAATACTAAATTGAGAATGAATGTACAGAAGAACAAAGGAAGACTGTGAGATTTCTGCCTTTTTCAATTCGATGAATGATGGCAACTTTACTAGTATGCGGAAGGACAAGGAATGTATGGATGAGATATGGCCATAAAAAGCAATTTTATTGAAGTTTGCAATGTGTCCTTCACAGAGTCTTTGTGACTTGTAGTCAACTCAACAGCACTAATCAGTAACAATGAGAAGATAAAAATGTTGAGGAAGTAGTCAGATAGAATGGCTTGAGATATGTTTAAAGAGAAAAGATAAGAATATTCTATGAATATCCATAATTCCTTTATCATTAGCTTCATAGTCCAGATCTTGATTAATTTTGTTATCCTTCAACCACAAATAATGAGATTTCTAGAAAGAGGGAAGGTGAGATGAAATAATCTAACCTATGTCTTCTCAACTCAACTATCTTGAATCCTTAAGGAAAAAACAATGTAATAAATTCAAAATTTTAAAATCAATATTTTAAACATTTTAAATTTGTGTTTGTATCATATTGATTCTTTTTCAAGACCATTTTTTAATTAAAAAAATTGGTTTTGGTTGTGTTGGTTTTGGGTTTTAGATTTATTGGGTTTTGTTTGTTTGTTTTGTTTTATATTATGTTTCATATGACCATTCCATACATTGTGTTTCAAGATTCCCTCTAGATTTTTAAAAATTCCTTCACCCTCTGTCTCCATAGAATAATAAATTCTGTGACCCCACGATTTCCCCTGCTCCTCACCTTCAGCTCCCTTGTCCCATACCTTTTCCTCTTTGGATATCCATAAATATCTTACTAGTTACCCTTCTGTTTTTACAGTAAAGATCTCATTCAACATTTGTCCTTATAAGACTGATTTATTTCTGTCAACATAATGCTCTCTATCTTCTCCAATGTTACATGGTATTTTTCTTATGTTGCTTCTTAGTATTGCATATTATTCAGTTGTGTGAACACATTTCTCAATGCAGTCCTTTACTGATGAACATTTGGGCTGTTTACATGTTCTTACTATTGTGAATGAATAACACTGCTGTGACCATCAGCGTACAAATCTGTTTTCCTCAGTTCTGTTTTCCTTATTGTATAATCCTAGCAGTAGAATAGCTGTGTCATATGGAATTTCTATGTTCAACTTTTTAAAGAAATGCCCACCTGTCTTCTAGAGTGGATTTTATAATCAAATCAACAGTGTTTGAGAGTTCTAATCTCTCCACATTCTCTCCAACATTTAGTACTTAATGTCCTGTTAAAACTTGCCATTGTTACTGGGCAGAGAAAGTACCTATCTCTGTTGTGGTTTTGATTTATATCTCTAAAGTACCCTCTGAAAATTCTCTGAAGTGTCAGTGATTGGTAAGACTCTGTAGCACATAACAAGAAAAACATGATATTGTCTCATGAAAATCATACTAGACAAGAAGGAATAATAACACAGCATAAATTTCAAAGCCATAGTTTAAAAAATATGGCATTTTAAAAGAAATAAAAACTGAGAGTCTCAGACATACAACTACAAATACTCAAGATAACCCTAAAATCAACTTGTCTTCAAGATGTTTTACAAACAATTCTTTTCTTTCTTTCACTATGACTTTGATAGTCTTTCTTCTTGCTTTTTTTTTAAATTATATTTTATTAATTTTCATAAACATTTACAGAGATTTTGGGCTTCCACTCATTCATTGTTGC
>NW_006399955.1:2150831-2152210 GCF_000299155.1 Elephantulus edwardii
GGAAGACTGTTTATGTTGTGGATTAGGACTTCTAGTGTTGTTCCTATAAAGTTTCAGCTAATTAAAAATGATCCATCTTCTCCAACATTGCATTATTTCTTTCTAAACCTAAATTATTTGATATAACAAAAGTCAATTATTTCTCATGAAAATTTATTAAATGTTTCTATTAGAAATAATACTACAGAGGGCTGGGAATGGAGGAAAATGTGCAACAATGAATGAATGGAAATCCATGTTCTTTATAAACTTTCATTAAAAATCTCAATTTAAAAAAAAAAGAAATAATACCACAGCACCACTGACTTCGAATTAGTCTCTTACATAAGATTGACAGAGAAATTTTGGTAGGAAAATTCACTAATTTCCCAACACTTATTGAAATAGGAATATAAAAATAATATAACAAAAATGTAAATTAAACAGGAAAAAATAGAAACTGAACAGCACAAAAGACCCTCATATTTAACTATGTTAAATTTTAGTTATTATAAATTACTATTTTGTTTAGGTGTATAAACACCAAGATTACATAATTTTTAAAGTACAGTAAGTTAGATGGATAGAATAATTGTTGTTACTATTTCCCCTGAATTTAGTATAATAAACCACGACAGATTGACATTCTTCCTCAATTTCACAAACGCCCTGTGAATCATCAGAGTTATTAAATTTTTAGGATTAGAGATTTTCTCAAACATGGAATCTTTCAGCTTCTATTAATTATATATTCAATATCACAGAAATTGCATATTTTCAGAAACAATATACAATAGTGTTAGAAGTAATTTTATGAAAATAGCTTTTCTATTTTGAGTGGTAACTAATCCCAATGCCACACGGTTCAAATTCTTAAGTTGTTTCATGGGAGAAGGATGGGCAGTCTCGTCCCAGGTGATGTACTGCTTCAGAAAACCCACTGGAAGGTCATCTGTGGGTGAGTTCCAACTCGATAGCACACAACAATTATTGATCCAGGTGACCTCTGTTGGCATAGTCCATGGGAATTTGCACTGCTAATCCAAAAGATATGTACCTCTAACTGTAAAATTTACCAGAAGCTCTGCAAGAGACAGCCATTACAATTTAAAGTCTCAGAAACTTAAATGAGGTTACCACGCTTTAGAACCACTTTTTATCATCATAATAGTTGTTATGTGCCACTGAGTCGATTGCAAATCATAGCGACCCTATGTACAACAGCCCTAAACTTTGCTCTGTCCTGTGCCACTCGCACTGTCTCTGACATTCCCATCCCGATTACCCCAGTCCATTTCATAGAAGACCTTCCCCTCCTGCGCTGTTCCTCCACCCTACCAAGCATGATGTCCCTCTCTCAGGACCGGTCCCTCCTTACAACATGTCCAAAGTATGTTAGA
>NW_006399955.1:2155737-2158798 GCF_000299155.1 Elephantulus edwardii
TGGTTTTTCTCCAGATTTCTTGGTACAACTTGGTAAGCACCTCCAGGTATGTCAATGGGTATACCATCTACTACTGAGGCATAAACATTTGATCCAAATAGTATATGCATCAGAGATTTACATTTGTTTGTTGATTGTCTTCCATGGGTTATTTTTCCTGTTGTTGTTAAGTGCCATCGTTCAGGCCAGCCAATTCTATCTCAAACCTATCCAATGTGCGAAAGAATTAAGCCTCATCCTATCAACATGGCTATATTTGAACTCATTGCCACCACTGTGTTATCCATTTCATTGATGGCTTTCCTTTTTTTACTGACTTTCATTTTTATCAAACATGATGTGCCAGTCCAGAACTAGTGCCTCTTGATAACACAACAAAAGAATGTGAGAGAAATCTTCCCCTCCCCTCACTTCTAAAAACTGTTCTGTATGGAACTATTCATATACAGATGCATTCATTCTCCTGGAAGTCCACTTTATATCTAAAACACTTTGATAATACCATAATCTAAGATATCATTTTCCCCCTAAGGACTTTCTTATCTATTGTCCAGCTTTTACACATATATGGGGACACTTGAAAACTATTGCTTAAATAAAATTGTGCTTTAGTCTTCAAGTTAACATTTTGTTTTAAATGTCTAAAAGAAAGATTTTGCAGCAAAACATCCCAACTGATTTCTTAACTGTTACTTCCATGTTCATTGTAGATCTGTTTTTGTTATTTGCCATCATGTCACCTGTGACTCATGGAGACCATTTGTACATTTGCTCTGAAACTTGCCCTATCCTGAGCCAATCTCATCGTCTCAGAGAGACACAATCTCATTTATCCTTTCACTGAGTCACTCCATCTCATCCTGGGTTTTCCTCTCCTGTGCTATCATTCCACCTTTCCTAGCATGATCTTCCTCTCCAAGGACTGGTCATTTCTGGCCACATGTGGTCCAAAGTATGTGAGACATACCTTCAAATTCGTTACCTCTAGGGAGCAGCCTGGTTGCAGTGAAATACCCTTTATAGGATGAAACTGTTTGTTCTTCTAGCAGTTCATGGTTTATTCAACACTCTTTTTCAGCACCAGAAAGCAAAGGAATTTAGCCTTCTTCTATCATCCTTAGTCACTGTCATGTACTCAGATGCATAACAAGTAATTGCAAAAACCAAGGCCTGAATCAAGAATATCTTAGACTGACATCTTTGCTTTTCCGTACTTTAGAGAGACCCCTGACAACAGACATTCACAATGTAATTTGTCTTTTAATTTCCTGACTGCCAGTAGCAAAACTATTTATAGTGAAAACGAGTGAGCTAAAGTTATCAACAATCTCAATCTCTTTTTCATCCATTATGAAGCAATTATTTGGCCCAGTCATAAGAATCTTTGTTTTCTTGGTATTGAGCTTCAATTTCTATTGTAGACAGAAGTCCCTGACCTTTTGTAGTAAACACCTCATGTTCTCCTCAGTTTCAACAAGCAACATTTTGTCATCTGCATCACGCTGGTTGTTGATGAGTCTTCCTCCAATCCTAATGCCACATTTCTACTCTTAAATTAATCTCGTAAATATATCTGTTTGTTCCTTTGGCAGTCTGTGAGATATTAAGCTTTCTGTTCAACACCACAATTCAAAAACATATATTCTTCTTCTGTCATCCTTAGTCATTGTCCAGTTCTCAGATCCATAGCAAGTGTCTAGAATTCTGAATTTACAGTCCAACTCCATGGGAAAGATTTTTCTCTCTGTTGATGCAGAGTGTAGAAGAAAGGTCCTTGTCTTCATTCAGCATCTGTGACTTGACATTACTTAGAGATCTCTATATGTCTTGACATCATTCAAGACTGTGACTTGATTAAGGGTTTTAAATCCCACTCCAGTTTCCTCATATCAGATTATGGGGTACCAATGGTTACATACAAAACCTCTGAAAATCATGGCCTGACCTAACTAACATAATAATATTGTTATAAGACAAAATTATATCCATGATATAAGACAAAAAAGAAGCAAGATTAATTGATAAAATATTTCATAAGAGATTGACATAATTTAGAATATGTTATGTCTAGTAAAATGCTTAAGAAATGCTGAGTAAGTTTAGCCTTTTTTATTTTTTACTCCAGCTCATTACACATTTTATTATAATAATTTTCCCTGTCTTTCTGAGCTTCCCTTTGAAATATTCTATTCAGCTTCTTGACTTCTTGATTTCTTCCTTTTGCTTTGGTATTTCGGTGTTCTAGTGCAATATTCAGAGTCTCTTCTGACATTCACTTTCTTCTTTTTCTTTTTTTTTTAATGACCTTTTGTATTCTTCATGGACTGTATTTTTTATATCTTTCCACAGCTCATCTGGTCTTAATTCATTAGTGTTCAAGAACTCAAACCTGTTCCTGAGTTGATTTTTAAATTCAGGGGCATATACTCAGTTTTAATTTTTTATTTCTGTAAATAGATCATTCAGGAAGTTAGGTTTTATGAGGAGGAATGTGGCATAAAATTGTAGGAAGACTCATCAACAACATACTTTATGCTGAGATGATACAACCTTGCTTGTTGAAATTAAGGAGGACCTGAAGTGCTTGTAACAGAAGGTCAAGCACTGTAGTCTTCAATATGGTGAAGCTTAACATGAAGAACACAAAGATTCTCACCACAGGGCCAACCAGCACTCCAATAGATGAAGAGGAGTTGGAGATTGTTAAGAATTTCAGCTTCCTTGGCTCCACAATCAACACTCTTGGTATGAGCAGTCAGAAAAATCAAAAGATGACTTGCACTGGAAAAATCTGCTGTCAGGTATCTCCCCAGAGTAGTGAAAAGCAATGATGTCAGTCTAGAGAGTAAGATGTGCCTAATCCAGGCCATAGTCTTCACCATTACTTGCTATGCATCAGAGAGCTGGACAATGACTAAAGATGACAGAAGAATCAATGTCTTAGAGTTGTGGTGCTGGAGCAGAGTCTTGAACATACCATGGACCACCAAGAAAACAAATAGGAGCTGGGCAACTATGGAGCCGGACGGCACGTATGAGCCGGGCTTTGTGGGTATCCGCT
>NW_006399955.1:2159518-2169647 GCF_000299155.1 Elephantulus edwardii
ACTGGCTCAGGACAGGGCTGACTTTAGAGCTGCTGTACATGGCTATGGGTCACTATAGGTCACAGGTGACTCAATGGCACATAATAATAATACCAACAGTGAAATGCAGCCTTTCATAAGTTTACAGACATTTTAATAAACTTATTTACTTGTTTCAAGATTCTGAAAATTCAGAACCAGTATTCATAGAAGAAAACTAATTACTTTCCTTGATGTACTTTCTCTATACTGATATTTCTATAATTCTGAATTTATTACTACCACCCCATCAGTATGGTCTGTACTCCTGCGTCCAATATCCCTATTGATGTTACAGAGGAGTTGTGGAAAGAATGAGTGAAAAAAAGAAGTTCATTATTTAAGAGCCTATTTCTCCAATATAGAAAGTGTTGAAAGAAAAGTAACTGACTGCTCCAGTTACTAAATATCAAGAAAAGGTAGTTTATTCCTGGAGGAAGAACATATCAGTTGCAAGCCCCCTCCCCCTCACCAATTGATCACTTCTTGATAAACCTAATAATATCTGAGGCAGCCAGATCAAACAGACCAGACAGTGGATCCTAATAAGGCATCCTGATCATAAAAGCCCAAACCCAACTTAATTAATACCCCAAATTCTGAGAAATACCATCTTCTCTAGTTCTCCCCAGAATTCCTATAAGAAAAAATTGCCCCTAACAGCCAGCATGCCATTTTTTAAAATTTTATTTATTTGTTTGTTTGTTCATTTGTTTATTTAATTTATTTTTACTTTCTCTGCAGGCACCAACAGTAAGGAAATTAAAAGATGTATTGCATTGAGAAGGCCTGCTGTCAGAGACCTCGCCAAAGTACTGAAGAGCAATCATGTCAGTCTAGAAAGACTACGGTGTGCCAGATACAGCCCATGGTCTTCACAATCAATTGCTATGAGTTATCAGAGAGCTAGAACAATGACTAGGGATGGTAGAAGAAAAATTGATGATGCCTTTGGGCTGTGGTGTTGGAGAAGAGTATTGAATATACCATAGACTGCTAATAGAACAAGTTCATCCTAGATATGGTTAAATGAGGCAAGGATCCTTGGAACCAAGGATTGGAATCCTAGGAACTAAGGATTTCTGAAGCTTCCTCTGACATGTTTTGGACTATTGCAAACAAGGGCCAGTCCTTGGAGAGGGGCATCATGTTTGGGAGGGTGGAGGGATAGTGAAAGAGAAGAAGACCCTCGATAAGATGGATTGACTCAGTTACTGGGGTAATGGAAGTAAGTGAGTTGTTTGGGAGACAGCAAGATTGGCACAGGTTAGAGCAGGGTTTAGAGCTGTTGTACATATTACCGTAGTACATAGATGGCATATAACAACAGCAACTGCTCCTGGTCACTTGGTATCTATCTCAGACCATGAAATAAAGGCCTTCTCCTTTCATGGGACTAATTTCTTTCTCTCTCTCACCCTCAATTCCAGCATTCGGCAGAAAAGGCAAAAGATAAAGAGGGAGAATTGGACATCTAGCAGGTCAGCTAAACCCAAACTCCTCCTGAAAGATTTTATACAACTTACCCTGTGGAAGTTCCATTTACATTAAAATGATAAACAAAACTTGAGGTGTCCATGCTTTGTTTTCCTGACTTCTTAAATCAGAGACCTTGTGTTATGAGTGGCAGCCCCTTGTCTTCAACTTAATAGATATCAGAATATTTGCATAACACAGAAAAATTGTTAGATAGAAAAAGAGTTGAGGATGAGAGAGAGAAAGAAACAGGTCCCAAGAAAAGAACAGGCCTTTATTTCATGATCAGAAAGAAACATCAAGTGACTAGGAACAGAGAAAGTAAAAATGGCACTACCACATTTAGGGGCAGTTTCTTTTTATACGAGTCTTGTAAAGGGCTAAGGAAGTTGGTACCTCCTGGAATTTGGGGCTGTTAATGAACTGGGACCTGGGCTTTCTTGATCTGGCCCAGAACCTTATCATGATTTATTATTTGGTCTAATCTTTGCCCTGATTGCCCTTGACTTTAACAGGTTTCTCAAGGAGGGATCAGGCCTGGGGGCAACTACTATATTGTTTGTCCAAAGGGGGAATGTAGGATAGGTATGTGTTACCAAAGAAAATACAAAATCAGGTGAAGCCATCTACTCCAGGTCTTGATAGGACATAGAAATGTAAATTAATTAAACTGTGAAACTTGTTTATTATAAGCTATTTTGCTTTTAACATGTTAATATTTTATGTACACAATAAAGAAGCTTTGCAAAATGTGTGAGACTCAAGGATTGAGCATAAGAGGTTACCAAGAATTGACTATTGGTCCTAAGATTTCAGAATCAATTCAATATTCAACACCTTGTTCTTGGGCAGCATGAATGGCTGTTTTACACAGAAACGGGATGTTTTAAGTAATGGTAAAAGTCAGGCATAATGCAAATAAGTATCAAAACATTATCATAGATTAACAAAGATGTTAAACTAACACAATAGAAATAGATCATGAACACAGATACGACTGATCAATTAATAAAAGATGTACATATCTTTTCAACCTGTGCGCAGAACAGATTATCTGGGAGGCTGGGCTATATGAGGAGAAGTGTAGTGTCAGGATGGTGGAAGATCCATCAACAATCTGCGATATGCAGATGACACAACCCTGCTTGCTGAATCTGAGGAGGACCTGAAGCACTTTCTACAGAGGGTCAAGGACTGCAGCCTCCAATTTGGATTGAGGCTCAATGTCAAGAACACAAAGATTCTCACCATTGGACCAATTGGCAGCATCAGGATGGATGGTGAAGAGATTGAGATTGTTCACAGCTTTAGTTTGCTTGGCTCCACAATCAACACTCTTGGCACCAAGAGACAGGAAATTAAAAGACGTAGTGCCATGGGAATGTCTGCTGTTAGGGACCTCTCCAAAGTACTGAAGAGCAATGGTGTCGCTCTGGAGACTAAGGTGCGTCTGATACAGGCTATGGTATTTGCAATCACTTGATATGCATCAGAGAGTTGGCAGTGACTAAGGAGAATTGATGCCTTTGAGCTGTGGTGCTGGAGAAGAGTATTGAGAATACCATGGACTGCTACGAAAACAAACAGATTTGTCCTGGAAAGGGTTAAACCGGGTGGTTCCTTGGAGGCAAGGATTCTGAGACTCTGTCTAACATACTTTGGACATGTTGTAAGGAGGGACCGGTCCTTGGAGAAGGACATCATGCTTAGTAGGGTGGAGGAACAGTGGCAGGAGGGGAAGGCCCTCTATGAGGAGGATTGATTCAGTGACTTGGGTAATCAGAATGGGCGTGTCGGAGACAGTACAATTGGCACAGGACAGAGCAGAGTTTAGGGCTATTGTACATAGGGTTGCTATGAGTTGCAAGCAACTCGATGGCACATAACAACAACAACAACAATAGGACTAAAGTAAATAAAAATGTTTTGAAGAACTTGATGATGATGTTTGCTGTTACATACCATCCAGTCAAACATAACACACAGTAACCCTATGAACAACAAATTAGCATCTTGCCCTATCCTGCACCATTCTCATAATCTCTAAAGATATGTATCACAAATTCTTTAGATGATGGATAATTTAGCACATAGCTTAACAAAATCAAATAAGATGATTCTATTAAGCAATACTCTGTCATGTAAAAAGAGAAATCAAACTTATCCATGAAAAGAATATTTTATTTCTTTCACATTAACATGAATTTCCTTTCTCTGACAGGGACCTGCTTTTCAAGGGCTCCTTAATGTTACTTGTCACTTAATAGAGTCAATGCTATTTAGTTGGCTAAAAGTCATGTTCAATTTTCACAATCTCTTTATTAATAATCAGTGTGTATCTCAAGAGAAAAATCCTCATACCTGCTTTGAAAAAAACCTAATAGCTTTTACATCCTTTGCAAAAGCAAGCCATTTAGGAGAGAAAAAGCTATCTGATTGTTTCAGCCAATTTAAATTAAATTGAAAAGCCTTTGTATGAAACTCTAGCTGAATAAGCTATGATAGCTTAAGGCACTTCAGCATTAAGAATGGGGTTAGTTTGAAGAAATGCCAATTTACCCTCTGATTTTCATTTGCCAGTTAAATCTCTAAGTTTGTTTTGCCTTTTAAACCTATGATGATATGTTTTATATTTCTGCATGATTTCCAGGATCTCTTTATTTTGTTAAAGTAATTTTCACTAGATAATATATATAACTGAAAATATAATTGCGCTTTTAAAAGTTTACTAAGTTAGAATTGTGTGTATTGTTCAACATAAATGACTTAATGTATTTGTTAGTCGTGCAAATGTTCTTATTTTACAACTTAAATATAACAGAAAGACAGAACATGTCTTACTATGAATTTATAGCGTCAAAACCCAGTGCAAGGTCACTATGCCTTGGAATTCCAGTACTGAGTTTTAATTTTGAATGTAAATATAATCTCAAAATCCTCCTTACTTTGCTGTATTTTCTTTTATCTCAGAGCCATAAATGTATATATTTTGGGAACATTCTCAAAAGCATGAGAACTATATATTTTATTGAAAAGAAGATTAAACCTCTGTCATACTTTTACACCAAAAATATGTGTGCGTGTATGTGTCTGTGTACTATATTAACATATTGCGATGGGAAAGTCTGCTGTTAGGGACCTCTCTAAAGTACTCAAGAGCAACGGTGTCTCTCTGGAGACTAATGTGTGCCTGATACAGGCAATGGTCTTTGCAATCACTTGTTATGCATCAGAGAGTTGGACACTGACTAGGGAGGACAGAAGGAGAATTGATGCCTTTGAGCTGTGGTGCTGGAGAAGAATATTGAATGTACAATGGACTGCCAAGAAAACAAACAGATTCATCCTGGAGAGGGTTAAACCAGGCTACTCCTTGAAGGCAAGGATTCTGGGGCTTCGTCTGACATACTTTGGACATGTTGCAAGGAGGGACAGGTCCTTGGAGAGGGACATCATGTTTGGCATGGTGGAGGGACGGTCCCAGATCGTCTATGAGGCGGATTGATTCAGTGACTGGGGTAATCGTGATGGGTGTGTCAGAGGCAGTGCGATTGGCACAGGATAGAGCAGGGTTTAGGGCTGTTGTACATAGGGTTGCGATGAGTCGCAAACGACTCGACGGCACATAACAACAACAGTGTGCATGTGTATATAGTGTGCGTGTGTGTGTGTGTATGTGTGTGTATATATATTTGCCAGTCACATTTTATGATTTGTGTTACTTTTGGGTGTGTGAAAGTTAACTTTATTTTCTTAAAAAAAGCAAAACGTAAAATAAACAAGTAAGCAATAAGAGAAAAATCAGTGTGTTAGCCTTTGTTGTGATCCACATAGTCAAATGTCTTTGTATAGTCAATTAAACAGATACAGACATTCCTCTGGTATTCTCTGCTTTCTGCCACGATCTATCTAACACTAGCTAGAATATCTCTAGTACCATGACCTCTTCTAAACTCAGTCTGCACAACTGGCAGTTCTCTGTTGTGTTCTTCCAGTCATTTTTGGATAATTCTCACCAGTATCTTGCTTTCGCGTGATAATGATATTGTATGGTAATTTCTGCACTCTGTTGGGTCATCTTTCTTGGGAATGGGAACAAATAGAGATCTCTTTCAGTCATTTGGCCAGGTGGTTGTCCTCCAGATTTCTTGGCACAATTTGGTGAGCACATCCAGGGCATCATCTGTTTGTTGAAATATGTCGATTAGTATGGCCTCAATTCCTGAGGCCTTGTTTTGTTGCCAATTCCTTCAGAACAGTTTAAATTTGTTCCTTCATTGCCATAGGATCTTGCTTATACATTGTTTCATGAAATATTTCTGTATCAGCCAATTCCTTTGGTACAGTGACTCTGTGTTTACTCCTTCCATCTTCTTTAGTCTTCTGACATGTGATCAACTGCCTCTAAAAACCCACTGGAGGATCAGTTGTTAGTTCTCATCCAACAGCTCATACACCACAACCCTGTGTATGTTCACAGGATCAAAATGATGAATCGCATATTTTAGTTCTTCTGCATATTTGTTAAATTTCTTTTTAGTCATCCAATCTATCATTTAGAGTGCTGTATTGATGTTTCCTACTATTCCCTTAGTATTGTCTATTTCTTTTCTCAAGTATGTTAATTTTTTTACTGTGGATTTTATAGTTCTATTGTTTGGTGCATGGATATTTATTATGCTTATGTCTTCTTGTTCTATGCAAATTAAACATTATATACTTTCCCTCCTTGATATTTTGATGGTTTTTACCTTGAAGATTATTTTTTTAGAGATTAGTATTTTCATTTTTGCTCTTTTTTGGTTTCCATTTGTTTGGTATTATTTGACTACTCTTTGATTTTTAATTTTTTGTGTCATTTATAGACAGAATATTGATGAGCTTTCGCGTTTTTGGTTTTGTTTTTTTTAAATCCAATCTACTACACTTAATCTTTGCTGGTGAGTTTGAACTACTCATATTCAGTATTATTATACAGAGGCAAGATTTTATTCCTGTTATTTTGTTATTTTTTTGTGTTGTTGCCGGTTATTTTTATCAAACTACTTTTCTATGACGCTTTCGTGGGAAAGGCTTCCTTTTATTATTTCTTGCAACATTGGTCATGTTTTCATGAATTTTCTTAATTTCTGTTTTTCTATAAATACACTGATATATCTGTCATATCAGATGGATAGTTTTACTGTGGGCAGTACTATGAATAGGTAATTATTTTCTTTAATTGTTTGGAATATGCCATTCCACTACCTGCTTTCTTGTATGGTTTCTGCTAAGAAATCAGAGCTTAGTATTAGTATTACTTAGTCTCCTTTATTGGTTACTCCTCATTTTTCTGTAGGTGATGTCAAAATTCACTATTTGTTCTTGATTCTAGCTAATTGGAATAAAATACATCTTCATATTTGTATTTTGGGGTCTATTCTGCTTAGGGGTCTCTCAAGTTTTTGGAAATATATTGTCGACTTTTTCATGATAGATATTCTATGATTTTTCATGATATTCAGAAAGTTTTCTTCTAGTAAAAGTTAGATTTTTTTTCCTGTGCCCTATTTTGCATTGTTGGTGGGATTATGAAATGGTACAACCACTCAGAAAGGAAGTTTGATGTTTCCTCAAAAAGCTGAACATAGAAATTCCATATACTCAGCTATTCTACAACTTGGAATATACCCCGATAAAATGAGAACTGAGGCACAAACAGAGACTTGTACACCAGTGTTCATAGCACTGCTATTCATCATAGCAAGAACATGAAAACAACTCAAATATCCAACCTCAATGGAATGGATTGAGAAATTATGGTACATTCACACAATGGAACACTACACAGCATGCAGGAGCAATGACTTTATAGAAAATCTTCAGCCCTTTTGTTCATTGGGTAACTACGAATCATGCTCAACTTGACAGCAATAAACAACAACTACTAATGTGGCAGGGACTGGAGATCATTAAGCTAAGTGAAGTAACTCAGTCCCATAAGGAAAAATACTGTATAAGACGTTATTGTATAAGGAGGAGGAGGATCCAAGGTGGGATGGGGTGGGGGTGCTTAATCATAGAGTCACACAATTTGATGGATGGAGAGAGGGATAGGTAAATGAAAGGGAAACTATTTGGTGTGAAAAATTAAAAACAACAAATATGATTTTTATGAACTTTGTATGCAAACCAGTATGAAATAAAAAAAAAAAAACCAACAAAAAACCCAACATTGTATTTCAAAAGAGGAGCTCTGTTGTTGTAATGATTAAGCACTGGCTTCTAACTGCTAAATGTGTAGTTCCAGTCTTCAAACTGTTTCTCACAGGGATGATCTGGCACTTTGATTCTGAACAAATCATAACCTAGGAAAGTCTGTAGTGCAGCTCTAAGTCAGAATTACTCAATAGCACAGAACAAGAACTTTTCTATCAAATGTAGTTCTAGACATTAAGACATTAGACTGAAAAAAAAAGAGATTGTTCTATCCTTTCTTTCATGTGAAAGGAAACACAATTAAAGGAAACCCTCAAACCTAAATTGGATGTTATATTAAACTAAAAGTAGAAATGAAATGATACTGCTGAAGTTGGGTGAAATTTTAAGTTAATGTTGGAAAATACTTTGGTATGAATGTTGAATTTTAACAGTGAACTTTAGGTTGATAGCAAGATATATAACGATAAAGGGGAAAATAGTCAGAATCTAAGAAAAGGTTCTGAAATTTAAGCATTTTTGCCATGTTTAGTAAACAAAAGGCTGCATTTGATTGCAATAGAGTGGTTAAATAAAAGTATAATATAAAATAATTGCACAACGAAACATATTCATTATTGACAAAGCTACTCTAAGGCGGTTTTCTTCCACTTTAAAACAAAAAAAAAATTAGAGGAGTCATTTTGACTTCTGAAGCTTTTCATTGACCAGCAAGTCCTTTAGAACATAATGTTGAAATGTATGTTTTTTCACTGTTTCTATGAGTCTTAGGAATACAATTATTAAATGCCTCGCTGTGAGCCAAAAAAAAAGAATAAAAAAATTAATGATTCAAACTCAGCCACCTGCCTCATGGTGAGGAAGAACTGCTCTTATAGTTTAAAATTACATTTATGATAAGTGAAGTAACTAAGTGAACCCTAGATGATAACCCTACAAGGGTTATGATAACTCTACAAGGCAAATCTACACCCTCACATGAGATCACTATGAATTTGAATTATTTCTTTGGAAAAAAATAACAAATATGTGGTTGTTAGATTTGTTATAAGTTTTTCACAAAAATAAATAAGCAATAAAAAGGGATTTTGTTATATTTCTATTAACATCATTCCAGTTACAAATAATGTTAGGCAGTGATGGCAGCAGTGACTAACAGAGTTAATATAATCCCAAATAAAGTTTTAGCATATTTTTGGGGGCATTTGACAAGGTAATTCTTAAGTATATTAGAAAGAGTGGAAGCTTTTAAAAAAATCAAAACATCAAGAGCTGTCAATTGTCTTGTCATATCTAATATTAGAAATAATTTGGAAGTTATAATAAATAAATATAATGAATAATGAAGGTTGAGATAAATTAGCTTATGATGGCCTAGTTGTAAGTAACTGTGTTGAAATCCCAAAAGCATGCCATTATGATTCGAATCCACCATTTGCTCCTCAAAGAAGTATGGATAATCTACTTCCATGGGGTTTATTGCCTTTGAAAACCCACTGGAGGAACAGCTATGAGTCAATTCTGACACAACAGCACATAACAATCAGAGTAGGAAGTAAAGGTATCTTATTATTGATGTTTTGGACTTCAACATGTGCATATATGTTGTGCAGTTGTATTATGATGACTCCATTGTATGTTGTCTTTCTTGCTATAGTTCTATAACAAACATAATAGTTGCATGGGGCTAATACAAATAAGATATTTTTGACCTACCAAGTGGTCTGTATGTGTTGTTGTTGTTATGTGCCGTCGAGTCGTTTGTGACTCATAGTGACCCTATGTACAACAACCCTAAACCCTGCTCTATCCTGTGCCAATCGCATTGCCTCTGATACATTCATCCTGATTATCCCAGTCACTGAATCAATCCACCTCATAGAGGGTCTACCCCTCCTGCGCTGTCCCTCCACCTTACCAAGCATGATGTCCCTCTCCAAGGACCTGTCTCTTCTTACAACATGTCCAAAGTAAGTCAAATGAAACCCCAGAACCCTTGCTTCCAAGGAGTAGCCTGGTTTAAGTCTCTCCAGGGTGAATCTGTTTGTTTTCTTGGCAGTCCAGCATACATTCAATACTTTTCTCCAGCACCACAGCTCAAAGGCATCAATTCTCTTTCTATCTTCCCTAATCATTGTCCAACTGTCTTATGCATAACAAGTGATTGCAAAGGCCATGGTCTGTATCAGGTGCACCTTAGTTTCCAGAGCGACACCATTGCTCTTCAGTACTTTGGAGAGGTCCCTAACAGCAGACTTTCCCATGGCAATACTTCTTTTTTCTTCTTTCCTGGCTGCTGGTGCCAAGTGTGTTGACTGTGGAGCCAAGCAAACTGAAGCTGTGAACAATCTCAATCTCTCTTCACCATCCATCCTGATGCTACTGATTGGTCCAGTGGTGAGGATCTTTGTCTTCTTGACATTGAGCCTCAGTCCAT
>NW_006399955.1:2172482-2185166 GCF_000299155.1 Elephantulus edwardii
TCTGTATAATTGGCTAATAATTCAAATAAGGTGCATGGAACTCCTATGGAAATGAGACAACACAAATAATGTACATAGAACCATAAGGGAACAAATTTTGACTTCTACTAAGTTTAATAAGGAGACAAACCATAGTAGAGGCTGTTACTCATTACAACAACAAAAGGCGAAGAGAAAGGGGGATGGCATGTTCTGTGGAGATAGGGTCTCTATTCTGAGAACCTCCTAGACCTAGTAGTCAGAGAAAGAATGAGAGGGTGAGAGGGAGAGAGAAAGAGAGAGAGCAAGAGACAGAGTGAGAGAGAGAGAGAGCACAAAATGATAAAAAGCAGTGGAAGAAAAACATCAACAGCAGACCAATGAGATTGGTATGATATCATATGGTGAGCTTCCAAGTTCATGGAGGAAGTTGACTACAGTAGGTGTTCTAAACTACAGAGCTAGAAAATTTTATTGGGAAGGAGGGTTCCTGGTTGATTTGCATGTCTCTGGACACTTATCAAAAGAGCATTGCTCCACGGAATGAGAGTGACGAACCTTTTCAGCTGTAGTGAGACGCTTTGAAGATTTATTAATAGAGTTAAAGATAAGAGTCCTTCAGGCACAGCACAGGTTTTGCAATAATTTATAAGGCATACAAGAGGTTTGGGAGCCTGTAAAAGGAGCAAGAAAGATATGAGGACATCCAAGTCTGACCTCTACAAATTACCCAAGGGGGAACTGCACCCATAAACAGCATTCACAACAACAACAAAAAACCAGTTTCCATGAGGTCAGACATATCCCCTCCCCCTCATGCTACTGCACTGTTTCTACTAATTTGAACACCAATATTACTGCTTTACTGGGTCTGAAATCTGACAATAGCTCATAGGCCACACAGAATGATCCTTAGAATTATAAACATTATAAGGGAAGTCAAAAGGCTTTGCTGAAAAAATTCAGATTGGTGCCAAGATCCAATCACTCAGTCAAGAGAGCTTCTGAAATGTGTTTACAGGCACCTCAACCTTCACCCTTATAGATATAAGCCAGTGTTACAAAGCTCTTACTCCTGCTAATTATGAGCTCTCCTCTTTAGTCTTCCAACAAATTTGGGCACAGGACCTTGGCATTGTCTTGATAAGGTAGCAGGCATAAAATCATCTCTGTTTTATGGCAGGTCTCTGGTTCTCTGTGGGTTCTCGTCTGAGTGACACAAGAATCTTTGGCTTTGAAGAATGTGCACTCTGTATTCTCTGCTTCCTTGCTGGTGGTGAGATTTCCAGTTTATGCTGCTGAATCTACTAAATTTTAATGGTAAGAGTAGTTAATCAATGGTTAGGAAAGCCATTTTGAACAATAAACTCTTGACACCACAGGGCCCATGTGCTCAAGAGCTAGAGAAAGGCCTATTTGCATTTTGGCTTGGAAGATTTCCTTATGAAGGAAATTGAATCCTGATTAGTGATTTCTAATCCTAAATTGTAGCTTTTTACTTCCCAAATAAACTCCAACATAATGAATATTGTCTATGAGTTCTGTGTAGTCAATGTAATAAGTTATCAAGCCCAGTTCAGAAGTGAAGAGTACTCTTGGAAAGAAGGTTAATGTTGAAATGGTTAATTTTGTTTGTTTGATTTTGTTGCTATTTTTATTTTTAAAAACTTAGAGAGATAAGATATGTGTCATTTTTATCCTACAGTAATCAGCTTTGGGTTATTCAGTCTTAATTGCCTCCTCAGTATGAGATTAAATTTAGTTAAATGACCGTCATGTGGTATTTTATAACCTTTTAAAATTGCTTTATTTTACTAACATTAGCACAAATAATAAATATTAAAGCAATCAATACTTGATGATATACTTTTAAAAAAAACCCAAACAACCCTTAAGTGAATTGTATGATTTACCTAATGGTATTTCTCTTATTTTCATCCAAATATGGTTTATTAAATTATAGCTAAAGTGATTAATGATAGAAAAATAATAGCTGAAAATAATGTAGAACACATATCGAACTAAATCTATCATTTTTGAATATTGAAAAATAATCTTACCATTTTCTTCATTTAGTATCATTTTGAATTTTATCTTATATTCATTTTTATATTCATTATAACCAATGACAGAGTTATTTCCTGATGCATTTGATTGATGACAGGAAGAGATTAAAGCAATTAAAGTTAAATATTTAAACATAAAAATCTCTGCTGTATAACTCCATAATTTCTGACATCAATAGTCCCTCCACTCAGTTTCCTCACTCTTCTATATTCCTTGGGATCCGTAGGTGGTTTGCTAAAAGATCTCTCAGTGACTTAGGTAATCAGGTGAATGAATCACACATTTGAAGCTAGGCAGGCCAGTTTTGAATAGGATGATGAGCTTTGTAGACTAACAGTTGGAGTGTAGCTGTTAAACAGGCATCCCAAAAAAGAGAGCTGGTCTATTATCTTATACAAGGCTTTAGTAGGGTGAGGAGACTTGTATGCCACACTGATCTTATCTCCTTAATACAACAGATGTTGTTTCTTGTTAAATGCCATCAAGTCGAAGGCGACTCATAGCGACCCTATGAACGAAAGTCCTCAACACTTGTGTGACTTTCATCCTCTCTCCAGCTTCATATGGTTTCTGGAGGCAAGCTATTATGGAAGTGGATGCCACTTCCAAGCTTGTTTTAATCTGGGAGCTCCACCAAACACTGTCCGCCATGGGTAACCATTAACACATTTGACACGTCCGTGTTACAGTGTTCAGCTTCACAGCTACCACAGGTTTCCTCTGTATGGCAAGTGGACCCACCAGGGCTATACCGCCTAGAAGAATGTTTTAACAAAAACAATAAAAACAGGCCTGAGGGTCACAGATTAGAAGTCATCCACCTTTGTCTTGGTAGCATCACTTTCTCTCCACTAGGCCTACTGATCTGTATGATGGTGTTATTGCTGTTACGTGCCATCGAGGTATAGGAAACTCATGGTGACCCTATGAATGAAAGTCCTTAACACTTGTGAGACTTTCATCCTTTCTCCAGGTTCATAGGTTTTCCAGAGGCAAGCTATTACAGAAATGGATGCCACTCCTGTTTCCAAGCTTGTTTTAATCAGGGAGTATCACCAAACACTCTCTGCCATGGGTGCCCCAGCAAAAAATAATTAATAATTGGCTAAGAAAGACATTTTTAACAATAAACTTTTGACACCACAATGATAAAAGCTCTCATTCTTTACAACACTTTCTTTATGCCAAGTACCACACTGTGTATACTATATGTTATCTTTATTATTCTTCAAGATCATTACAAGTACTCATACTTTTTAAGTAAATGACATGTTAAAAATAAAGCTTTGACGTCTTTATCTCTCATGAAATTCTATGATACATTAAAATGAAAAATATATCTAGAAGAAAACGAACCCTATTCTTTAATGTATTTGTATATAATAAAACTAGTAAATAAATAGTTCGTGCACCTGCTGCCAGTGCTTCGCAATTAGCTATTGCTTAAGAGCTTGCAATATGCATCATAAACCAAAAAAGTGAAGCTTTTTATCAAAAGAGAATACAAAATAGAATGCAAGTTCACACTTTCTTTGAGCAGCCATCTGGCTTAGAACTGTTTTTCTGGCACTGCAAAGAAAGAAATAAAATAGAGACAAATTGACCATTTCAAGTTTATAGCATGTGTCATTTCATGAATTTTAAACAATGATGAAACTTTGTAACATATTAAATATGTATATCATGTTAGTTGTTCAAATAATAGGCAACACATTTAAAGTATCTTATTATAAAACATTATAAAATAATTGAATACACTTAATGAAAGTATAGATACGTTCTTAAAATTAGTGTTATTTTGAAATTTATCTGCATATGTATAGAAATGCAAATGTTTAATTACCCAAATGGACATTACAATATATGAATTAAAAATTAGATGTGTAAGCCAAAGTAATGACATTTTAAACAGCATCATTTGTAAGAAAGCAGTAGCAAGAAGGACTGGGTAATTGGCAGCTGATGTCCTCTTATCCTACTTTGTTTCCTTTTAATATCAAACAGTTGCAATACTGGTAAAAATACTAGAGGATTTGTATGAGAACTGGGGTTTTCAATGCATTTGAGAAACCTTAATACACTGAAAGCATGTATCAATCATCAATAAATAAATCAAAATGAGGATAAATAACAAATAATGAATGTATGATAGCTGGTTCTAATGCTGAGCATTTGCTGATTTTGGTTTTTGTGTGTGTGATTTGTGGGGTTTTGTTGTTTTTTTTTTATGGCAATCATTTTATTTTATTGTCCCATGTCATAAATCATCTGAACGTATATATATATATCATTGCATAAGGTTCTTTGAAGATTATTCAACTAACATAAATAATATATAAATTATTATATCTAACAAATTACCTTAAATTACTAAATTAAATTATTGACTATTATTGGTGTGGATCACAACAAACTGTGGCTGACTCTGAGAAGAATGTGAATCCCAGAACAATTGATTGTGCTCATATAAAACTTATACTTGGACCAGGAGGCAGTTGTCAGAACAAAGCAGAGAAACACTGCGTGATTCAAAATTAGGAATAGTGTGCATCAAGAATGTTTCTTATCTCCACATCTTTTCAACCAATATGTGGAACAGATAATCCAGGAGGCTGGGCTCTATGAGGAAAATGGTAGTATCAGGATTGGAGGTAGACTCATCAACAATCTGCATTATGCAGATGACACAACCCTGCTTGCTGAAACTGAGTATGACCTGAAGGTCTTGCTGCCAAGGATCAAAGCCTGTAGCTTTCAATATGGATTGAGGCTCAACACCAAGAAAACAGAGATTCTCATTACTGGGCCAACTAGCAGCATAATGATGGATGATGAAGAGATTGAGATTTTTGGCAGCTTCAGTTTGGTTGGCTATACAATTACCACTCTCGGTACCAGAAGCCAGGAAATTAAAAGACAAATTGTACTGGGAAAGTCTGCAGTCAGAGACCTCTCCAAAGTACTGAGGAGCAATGATGTCAGTCTGAAGAATAAAGTGCGCCTAAGACAGGCCATGGTCTTTGCAATTACTTGCTATGCATCAGAGAGTTGGACAATGAATAAGTCATAACAGAAGAAGAGTTGGTGTATTTGATCTTTGGTGTTGGAGAAGAGTATTGAATATACCATGGACTACAAGTCCATACAACACTAGAACATACAAGTTTGTCCTGGAGAGGGTGAAGCCAGGCTGCTCCTTGATCTGCAACAAGGTGAAGCCTCATCATTCTTGAGTCCAAAGAGCACTCTGGCTGTGTCTTCTCCAAGACATATGTGCTTGTTCTCCTGCCAACCATGGGATTTTCCATTATCTTCTCCAACAATACAGCTCAAAGGCATCAATTATTCCTCTGTCATTCTTAATCATTTTCTAGCTCTCAAATGCATATTCAAGTGATCAGAAAGACTATGGTTTAAATCAAACACATCTTAATCTTCAAATGAACATCATTACTCCTCATAAATTTGGGCAGTTCCCTAACTGCTGATTTTCCCATTGCAACATATCTCCTTATTTCATGACTTCTGATACTCCAAATCTTCTCAGTGTTAGCCACAACTTGTTATGATTCATGCAGTTCATTGGTGTTGATCATGCTTGGGAAGATCATTGTTTCTAACATTGTTGTAAAGAATTTGTCTGTCAGTTTGCTGTACTAAGATAATATGGGTTTGATATGATACTAAAAGCTGTGCCACTGGTGTGTCAAATGCCTTAAGGGTTAACCATGGTGTTCAGATTTTGGTAGAGTTCCCTGATTAAGGTAAACTAGGAAGCATAATTAACCATATACTTTTTAAATAACAGGACTTTGAAAGCCCAGTGAACACTAGAAGAATAAGGATAGTTATAGTAGTGATTATGATGTAGCCAACTAGAACAAGAAACTCTTGTGATAAAACCTATGTAAGTTGTGCTCCCAACCTAAAAGCTGCAGCTTTCAAACCAACTGAGTAAGAGAAAGATAGTATCTTCCTCCTTTTAAGGTTTACAGCCTTAGAATAATGATGAAAGTTCAATGTGAGTGAGAATAAACTTAATGGTGATGAATTTGAGATTTCTATATACAACCATTACATATAATGGTTGGATGAGCTTCCAGATTGATTTATGTTGGGAAACAGGGGTGCCATCCACTTCTTAAGCTAGATGTCTCTGGAAACTCTACAAACTCTCTTATAAATGTACAGAAATTATTTTAATTATAGAACAGCTTTCAGGTCTCTTGTGCAAAGCTTACTTTGAGTCATACTTAACTAGAAAACACTGAGCCACTGCTAAATGAGACTAGTGCTGTTATATCTGGAGGAACATTCTTCCACTTTCTACATGATTCTTTGTCAATGTGTTGTATGAGATAACTTGGGTTTGCTATGATGCTAAACCATTTGCCACGGGGATATCAAATACCATAATGGTTTCCAATTGTGGATAATTTTTAGTTGTAAGACAGGTTGGGAAGAAGGAGTGGCATCCACTTCCTAAACCACATGCCTCTGGAAACTTTATGAATTTTGAGAAATGACAATAGCTATAGAAAGGCATTATTAGGACTTTTGTTCATAAAGACTCTATGAGTCGAGTTTGACTCGACGGCAGTCGATGGCAATCAACAACAACACAATATATGCAACTACTTCTTCTCAGACTTATTCTCTTGGTCCTTGTATTATACTATCTACTTTCATCAGAGTACAGTCCATAATAAAGCAAACTTATTGTCCAAAGTGATAGTAAAAACTTCCTACACACTATCATGATGTTGGTTCCCAATTAAAGCAACTCTTCAGCACAGAATAGAACTATCTTTCAGAGCTTCAAAGGATATAAATCTTTAGAAAAGCAACCACATCTTTTTCTTGTAGAACATCTGGTGCATTCAAATCACTGCTCTCAGTTATCAACCTGAAAATTCATCCACTCAGGGATTCTTAAAAATAACTTATTGCTATTGTTGTCAGTTGTTGTTCTAAGACATATTTGTTTGTCCTTTTGGCAATCCACAGATAATTCTTCAACAAAATGACTAAAAGGCATAAAAGACTAAAAGAATGACTATTCTTCTTCTCTCATTTGTGTTCATTGCTCAGCTTTCAGATGCATAAAAAGCAGTTGAAAAGACCATGGCTTGACTCAATCCTGTCTTAGTCTTTAAACTGACATTCTTGCTTTTTACACATTGGAGAGAACATTGACAGCAGATTTTTTTAAATATAACATATATTTTTATGTGGGTGTTGATTCAGTATCCACGTAAAATGAATGTTTTGACAACATCAATATTTTTCTCCATTTATCATGATATTTCCTATTGGTCTAGTGTTGAAGATTTCATTTTCTTGATGTTGAGATCTACATGAGATTGAAGGCTGTAGTCTTTGATTTTCTGAACCAAGTAAGTAATATACTCTTCTTTTTTAGGAAACAAAGTTGTACCATCAGCATAACGCAGTTTGTTAATGAGTAGAATGTGACTCAGCAACCTTGAACCATAATAAACAACAGAGCTGAAGCCTTTTCTCTCCTACCATACACCCATCTCTGACACACTTGAGCCCATTGCTGTAAATACTGTGTCAAATCTGGTAGCACAAGCAAATATCAGTTTAGGTTTTTAGCAAGGATACGGGATTATACTAAAACTATGGCACTATACCTCTGGAAAAAAATAAACAAACAAAAAGAAAATCCAATAAAATGCTTAACATTTGTTTGTGATGGATCATAAAATTAAATCTGAGAAAATGAGGTTGAAACACTAATAAGAGTATCTTCGTGATCTTGAGGGCGGTATAAAAATCACACTGAATTATAAAGCCATTAAATACAGGGAAAGCAGATGGATTTTACTTAATTAAAATTAAGGCAATCTTTTAATCAAGATACACCCTTAAAGTCATAAAAAATGTCCCCATTACATATGTATTAAAAATCCCTTATAAAGAGATTATATGTTTAATTAAGAATTCTTATCAGTCAGTAAGAATAGGCAAATAATCCAATTTTAAAATACTGACTTTTCAGTCTAACAAACATAAAAAAAAGATTGTTCATGATTGCTACATTTTGGTTGACAGCACAACTCCCAACTGTCTAAGTCATGAAAACTCCAACAATGTCAATCTTGACTAAGAAAAATAAGAACATATGTTCAGCAAAAGATATAAAATAAATTAATATAGTTTTATTTTCATCTTAGATTTTAAGTGCTGCTCTAAGATAAATACAGCAAATTGGTAGTTATAAAGAATGGAAATTTATGTTCTGTTCTTTATACATACAATGGAACAATTAATGACTTTATAGGCTAATTATTTATTTTAAAGGGAGAAGTGATGTTAGCCTAAAGTTGGCCTTTTTAGACATTACCTGAGCCCCTTCTAGTCTCCAGTTATCTTAATTACAGACACTTGGTCATGCAAATCATCAACATCTATGGGGCTAGCATAAGAAAGAGAGTGCTTTCCACACTTAGTAGCAAGACTTGAAGGAGGTTGCATCAAGACATTGTTGAGAATGAGACCCTGGTGATGGTGGAAGATATAGACTTTGACTTTTCTGTGAAACTGACTTATAACTACTTTGAAGCAAACCTGGATGGATGGTTGAGGAAACCAGAGGCTTCTTGGATTTGTGTTGCTGAAATAAAAGTGGAGCCTGGAGTAATTGAGGAATTGTGCCTGGAGATTGATAAACACTGGGTGATATTCTTTACCTCTCCCACATTCCAACTTATTTCTTTAATAATCTCCATTCTCAGCACCACAACTGTAAGTACGGTCTGTGAGTCAATAATAAATAAATGAACCTCTTGCTGTTGGTGTGACTCTAGAGGCACTGTGACATTGGTCTATGGGCTCTCTATCTGATTCCTACTCTTGAATGGTGAGGGACTGTTCTATACTTATTCTCTCTAGTCCTTTCAGAAAGATAATCATGGTTCTGTATCTCCAAGTCCCATTTTCTGCTCTTAAGGTGAATATACAAGAATTCACCAATAATCATATCACAACTTTTTTCCCATTACAAGGAAAGGAATTAATCATTATATCTTATTATAATAAAAATGTATTTGACAAAGTATTTTTATGAATTCATTAGAATATAACAATCTTAAGGTAATTATAAAACTTACCATTTTTTAAAAAAATCTTTTATATTGGTTTGATTACAAAGTTTCTATACATTTTGTTTCACACTTTCCTTCATTCACATTGTGTTTCATAAAATCATTCCTATTCATTATATTTTATAAAACCAATCATCATTGAACCATACTCACCACTACGCTGTCTTTCCAGATTGCTGCTGGATCTTTCCATTTCTTTTACTCCACACACCAAATTGTACAATCCTATGATTTCCCCCATGACCATCTTCACCCCTCTGCTCCCACTCTCCCCCTCTTGGTTCCTCATGCACATTTTACTAGCTCTCTTCCTAGTTCAACAATGTTGGTCTTAAGAATTATTGGTTGTGAGGAAACTGAGTTAGTTCTCTCAATATAGTGCTCTCATCTCTGTCAAGATATGTAGTAATTTTTAAAATCATTGCTCCTGAGTGCTGCATAGTATTCCATCATGTGAATGTATCACAATTCCTCAATCCAATTGATTATGATTAGACATAAGGGCTGTTTCCATCATGGTGAATAAAGCTGCTATGAGCATTCATGTACAAATCTCCCTTTGTATCTCAGTTCTAATTTTCTTGGAGTATATTCCTAACAATAAAATAGCTGGATCGTATGCAATTTCTATGTTCAGGTTTTTAAGAAAACACCACACTGACTTTCATAGTGGTTGTACCATTTAACAATCCCACCAACCGTGTATGAGATTTCCTATTTCTCCATATCTTTTCCAACATTTATTGTTTGCTGCCCTATTTAATTTTGCCATCTCACTGTACTTTTGATTTGCATCTCTCTTATTGCCAGTGATATGAGTATTTCTTCACATGTCTGTTGGTCATTCAAATGTCTTCCTCTGTGAAAAGTTTTCCCATGTCTTTTGTCTATTTTGTAATTGGGTTATCAGGTCTTTTCTTGTAGGGACCCTGTTGTTGTTGTTGCTGTTAACTGTCTTCAAGTTGAGCACGACTCATAGCGACCCTGTGAATAAAAGGCCTGAAGCCCCCTACAAACATTTATTTATTACAGTTTCTAGAAGCAAGTTGTTTAGGAAACAACTTCCTGCTTCCGTAAACTTTTGTTTTGAGACACTTGTCTAAGATGGTATTGCCAAATGTTTTTACCAGTCAATAGGTTATGGTTTTTTCTTTACCCTGTTAGAAAAAATTTTTCATGCACATAAGGATTTTATCTAAAAAAATCTGTCAAATTAACTAATGTACATGATTATAAAGAACATCAGAATATTTTAAAACTATGTATAACTTTTGACAGGTGGCAAAGAATCATACAGCCTTGTTTATTGATATTTTTTTAATTCCAAGAACACTGTAATAAAATATTGCTATTTTTCCTAAGTCAACCATATATGGCAACTTTGTTACAGTCCTTGGAGATCTAAATGCAATTCTTAGAAGGCATCACTGTTTATAATCCACTATTTTATTTTCATTTAAGAAATCTTAGTATGAACAATATGTATACTCTTCTATTTCAACATCCAAGTTGCTGAGTACTCCTTTTTTTTTTCACTGCAGACTTCAATATTTCATACAGCAATTATGGTACATTCAAGAGCTCAAACAACACTGGGAAAAGTCCCCCACCCCAGCCCTCTAACTCCATTTGAGGGCCCCAAGGTTTAGGGTAGAAGAAGGGGAGGTAATCACCCATATGAGATTGACCCTAGAAAGCCCCTGTCCTGTCTCATCCTTTTCAGGGTCTAAGAGGTAACACCTGGATACAACTACCACCACCTCTGCTTGTGTGTGTGTGGCCTTAGCTATGGAACTACAGGAGGGAAAGGATGGGAGGGGCCTCTATTTTATCCATCTTTCAGAGAATCTCCAGTCATTCCCTGGTCCCTTAGCAGCTGGGAATGGCAAGCAGGGTTAGGAAGGCATGCTTTCCCTTAGGCAACCTCAGGGTTTGCTGATAGTCAGGGTTCTAGACAGGGTCTGTGTCCCTGCCTTTGAGAGGCTGGCGGTGGGGTTTCATTGCATAAAATACTGTGTGAGGGCCCATACACAGAGGCTGGTGGTAGCCAGCCAGTCTATATAGAGAGATTGTATTTTAAAGAACCTAAAACCTCATTCAGAATGTTTAAAAAAATACAATAAATAAAACAAAAAAGAAGCCCATACTACATGAGGCAGGTGGGGCAGGCAGGAAGGCAGGCAGAAGAAGCCTCAGACCCAGGGTATCACCACCATCTCGTCTGAGTCTAGATCCCCAGCCTGGGTTGACTCTGGATCCCTGGTTGGTCTTGGGATAATTATCCTTGGGGAAGGGATGATGGGGAAGGGAATAGGCCTGGCCTCAGTGTGTGAGGCTGGCATGCACATGCTGTCCACCAGCAGGCAGCTGCAGAGAGAGAGAGAGAGAGAGAGAGAGAAAGACACACAAGGTAAAAGAGTGATGAGAGCTTTGTTAGCACCCAGTAGACAGGCCAATGGGTGAGCTGACAGGCCAATCGTTGGATGTTGAGAGAAGCAGCAAGGGATATGTGGGCAGGCGAGCATGAGTTAGGCAGGTAGGCAGGCAGCTAGTGGGGGATGGAGGCGCAGGCTGCCCTGTGAGGAGTTTGGCTTTCCCCCGGCCACTGCCTCCTGGGGCCTGGGTCTGTGGTTTATGTATTCAGCTTAGAACACGTTGTCCACCACATGGAAAGCTGGCCTGCTGAGTCTCCAGTAATATCCAAAGAATTCTTCTTCATGATTAAAATATACCTTAGGATTCAAATATAGCTCATAGTTTATGCATGGACTACCCTTATATATATCTTCAAAATTTTGTCTTGCCTCCTCATGTGCATAAATATGAAGAACTATTATTGTTGTTGTTAAGTGCCATCGAGTTGAAGACAGCTCACAGCAACACTATGAATGGAAGACTAAACACTTATATAACTTAGATCATTTCTCCAAGTTCATAGAGTTTCCAGAGGCACTAGAGGGATTTAAAAACATGTTAAACTCTAGTAGCCTCGTGGGCAAGGAGTTGATCCATCAACCTTAAGGAAGGCAATTTGAATGCCCTAACTGCTCTGTGAGAGAAAGACAGTCTCCTCTTGCGCCATTTATAACCTCTGAAAAACCACTGAAAGTCAGCTAAGTTCCTACTTGATGGCACACAGTAACATTACTTCAGAAAACAAATACTCTCTCAAGTGTTCATAATTTTAACTTATCACTTGCAATTGGTACCTGTCCTTTCCTATGTCCCTTAATGTCCTTTGGAAGGGACAAGCGTTTTTTGTGTTCTGTTTTTGGCTTGTTTGTTTTTTTATAATCATAGTTAACTTGTTACTACTTCCAATTTTCTATGGTAAGATGCTAAATAAATAGTATTTTTTGCTAATGCACTTTCTACTAATTTTAAAGTTTGCCTGACATAGTATCACTATAGTTAAATATTCTTTTGTAAAAATTAGGGGAGCTCTGGTGGCCTAGTGGCAAGGAGCTGCAACTACAATCCCAGAGGCGAATGGTTCAAATCCACCAGA
>NW_006399955.1:2186091-2189931 GCF_000299155.1 Elephantulus edwardii
ACTAGAGACATTAATGCCAATGTCAGATGGATCTTGGCAGAAAGCAAAAAGTATAAGAGGAATGTTTCTTTGTATTTTGTTGACTATGGAAAGGCATTTGACTGTATGGATCACAGCAAAATATGGCTAATCTTGAGGAAAAATGGGAATCCCAGAACACTTGATTGTACTTACTTGATTGAAACCTATACTCAGACCAGGAAGCAATCCTCATACAAAGCAAGAAAACACTGCACGGTTTAAACTCAGGAAAGAAGTGTGTCGGGGGGTGGGCATCTTGGGCTTTATGAGAAGGAATATGGCATCAGGATTGGAGGAAGACTCATCAACAACCTACATTATGCAGATGATACAACTATTGCTAAAATTGAGGAGGACCTGAATCGCTTGCTGCAGAAGGTCAAGGACTTAGTCATCACTATGGATTGAAGCTCAACATCAAGAAAACAAATATCGACACCACTGGGCCAATTGGTAGCACCATGATAGATGGAGAAGAGATTGAGGTTGTTAACAATTTTGGCATACTCGACTCCACAATCAAAACTCTTTGCACCAGAGGTCAGGAAATCAAAAGACAAATTACATTGGAAAAAGCTCCTGTCAAAGTCCTCTCTATAGTCCTGAAAAGCGACAATGTCAGTCTAGTGATTAAAGTGAACCTGATTTAGGCCATGATTTTCACAATTACTTGCTATGCATCAGAGAGCTGGACAATGACTAAGGATGACAGGAGAATAATTGATACCTTTAAGTTATGATGCTGGAGAAGAGTGTTGAATGGACTGCCAAGAAAACAAAAAGCTCTGCTTGGAGAGAGAAAAATCAAGTTTTTTTCTTGGAGGCTAGGATTTTGAAGCTCCATCTCACATACTTGGGCATGTGGCCAGGAGGGACCAGTCCTTGGAGAAGGACATCATGCTTGGAAGGGTGGAGGAGGGACAATACAGAAAAGGAAGTCCCCAGATGAGATAGATTAAAACAGTAACTGAGGCAATGAGGGTAGGTGTGTCAGTCAGTGAGAGTGACTCAGGACACAGCAGGCTTCAGAGCTGTTGTACAAAGTGTTGCTATGTGAGTCTCAGGCAACTCGACAGCATGTAACAACAACTGAGAAACAAAAATATTTTTATAAATATCTCATCTCTTTTGAGTTAAAGATAATGTAAATCATTTAAGTAATAGCTAGATAAATCACATGAAGCATTGATATGGATTTCACATAACAGAATATTCTCATTTTCTGCACTAGTAAGCATCATTTATATTTGTTTTCTGTCTTCAACCAACAGATAGTATTAGATTCTTTACTGTGGAAGGTGTTGCTCTAACTTTATCAAGAAAAGTACATCTCATCATGCTTTCCAAATCTCTTGACCTTTAAGTTAAAATTCATTCCTTTTGCAAATTAAAATATGACTCCTATAGGTCTTTAAAAAAATGACAGAAATATATTCTCGCCTTATTTCTTTCCACAGATTCATCTTAAATACATCCCTAAGTTCTCCCATGTACATAATCAGTTTCCATGTCACTTAGGAAATTTCTAGTTTTATCTGTATTTGAACACTCTATTCTACCAGGAACAATTCCTGAACCAAAAATTTCCTCACCAAATTGCTCCTCTCACCTAAAGAAATCCTTCCAGTATCTAAATTTAATCTAAACTGACACATTCCTTGTTGCATAATTTATGATCTACATAGTCAATTGCCTTTACGTAGTCAGTAAAAAACAACTAAGCATCTTCCTGGTATCTCTATTGTTTGCTAAGATCCACCTGATATAGACAATGATATCTTTCCTTTCACTGCCTCTTCAGAATTCAGTTTGACATTTTGGTAGTTCTCTGCTGTTGTACTGCCCCAGTCATTTTTTAATTATCTTTAGTAGGATTTTTTTTCTTGCATGTGATACTGTTATTGTTGTTTTAGGTGCCACAGAGTGAAGTGCTACTCACAGTGAATCTATGAACAGTGAACCTGAACGCTATCCTATACCATGCCAACCTCATAATCTCTGACACACTCGAACCTATTGTTTCAGTCACTGTGTCAATTCACTTGATCTTCCTCTCCTTTGCTGTCCCCTCACCTTTCCAAGAATGAAGGTAGCATTGTGGAGTGGACTTGGGAGGAGGGATTGAATAACAATGAAATATTTTTTCTTTTACTTTTTAAAAATAAAAGCTAATTGGAGGGGAGGGGTGAGCAGGGAGAAAAGTGCAACAATGAATGAATGGAGATCTAAAGTCTCCCTAAACTTTCATGAAAAGAAAAGAAAAGAAAGGAAAGGAAAGGAAAAGAAAAGAAAAAAGAAAAGAAAAGAATAAAAGGAAAGAAAATAATAAAATAAAAAGGAGAAAAAGGAAACATGCCTAAAGTATATGTGATGATGTTTCACAATATTAGCCTCCAAGGAGCATTCTGACTATATCTTCTCTTAGATATGTCTATTTATTCTTTTGGCAGTCCATAGCATGTTCAGCAATATTCTCCAGCACCACAGCTCAAAGGCACCAGTTCTTCTTATGTCCTTTTTATTTATTATCTAGCCCTCAGTAGCATAGCCAGTGATTTAAAATGCCATATCTGAATAAATAGCACACTTTACTCTTCAAACTAAAATCATTGCTCCTCATGAATTTGGAGAGGACCTTAACTGCAGACTTTCCCAAAGTAGTATGTCTCCTTATCTTACAGCTGATACCAAGTGTATTGATTGTGGAGCCAAGTAATGTAAAGTTGTTGACAGTTTCAATTTCTTCTCCATGTATTATGACTTTATCTATCAGCCCAGTGGTGAGGTTTTTTGTTTTCTTGATCTTTAGATATAATCCATATTGAAAGCTGTTGCGTTTGATCTTCTGCAACAAGTATTTCAAGTCCTCCTTATTTACAGTAAGCAATGTTATGTCATCTGCATATCAAAGTTTATTGATGAATCTTCCTCCAATCTTGATGCCACATGCTTCATAGAGTACAAGTTCTCAGATAATTTAATAAGCACACAGATTGAATAGGTGTGGAAGGAGTACACAGCATTAATACATACCTTTCTTGATTTTTAAATAATACAGTGTTTTCTTGCTCTGTACAGCAGCTTCTTGGTCTCGGTACATTTACGTGAGCACAATTAAGTGTTCTGGAATTCCCATTCATTTCATAGTTTGTTATGAACCACCTATTCAAATGCCTTTGTAGAATCAATAAAGCACATATAGATGCTTTTCTGATATTCTTTGCTTTCAGCCAAGACCCATCTGCCATCATTTCCCTGGTGCAACAGTCTCTTCTATATCCAGCTTGAACTTCTGGCAGTTCTCTGTCTATGTACTGTTCTAGCTGGTTTGGTTTTTTTTTTTAATCTTCAGAAATATTTGGCTTTCATATGATATCAATGAAATTATTAAATAATTTCAAAAGTCAATGTGATCTCATTTCTTAGCATTGGAACAAACAAAGATCTCTTACTATCATATTGTGAAGCAGCTCTCCTCTAAATTTCCTAGCATAGTATTGTGACCATGTCCAGGGATATATCTGTCATTTGAAACATGTCATTAGGTATCCCATATATTACTTGAATTTTATTTTTTGTCAATATCTTTATTACAGTTTGAACTTATTATTTTCTTACTATTTTCTATTGATCAGAAGACATTTCCAGAAAAATTTCATTTTCATTATCTTTAGCAAGATTTTACTTGCATGTAATATGGTAGTAGTTGTCATCAAGTCACATGTAATATTGTTGTTCCTGTTATGTGTTGCAGACCGAGGGTCCCAAAGAATGGAATAATTTTACAATTATTAATAAAGAGACAAACAGCCAGGAATG
>NW_006399955.1:2191046-2192774 GCF_000299155.1 Elephantulus edwardii
GCTGCTGATACCAAGAGTGTTGACTGTGGATCCAAGCAAACTAAAGCTGTGAACAATCTTAATCTCTTCACCATCCATCCTGATACTGCCAAGTGGTTCAGTGGTGAGAATTTTTGTCTTCTTGATATTGAGCCTCAAACCATATTGAAGGCTGCAGTCGACCCTCTGAAGCAAGTGCTTCAAGTCCTCTTCTATTTCAACAAGCAGGGTTGTGTCATCTGTGTAATACAGATTGCTGATGGATCTTTGACCAATCTTGATGCCACCCTTTTCCTCATACAGCCCAGCCTCCCGAATAATCTGTTCTGCATATAGGTTGAAAAGGTATGAAGATAGGACATATCCCTGGCATACACTCTTCCCAATTTTGAACCATGCATTGTTTCCTTGCTCTGTTCTGATGACTGTCTTATGGTCCAAGTATAGGTTTCATATTAACACGATCAAGTGTTCTGGGGTTCCCATTCTTTTCAGAGTCAGCCACAGTTTATTGTGATCTACACAGTTAAATGCCTTTGCATAATCAACGAAACACAAATAGACATACCACTAGTATTCCCTGCTTTCAGCCAAGATCCATCTAACATTAGCTATAGTATAACTAATACCACTACCCCTTCTAAACCCAACCTGCACTTCTGACAGTTCTCTGTTGATGTGCTGTTATAGCTGTTTTTGGATAATCTTCAGCAGAATCTTGCCTATATGTGATAACAATGATATTGTTGATATTGTTTTATAATTTCCACACTGTTAGATCACCCTTCTTTGGGATGGGAACAAATATAGATCTCTTCCAGTCAATTGGCCAAGTGGTTGTCTTCCAGATTTCTTGACACAATTTGGTGATCACATCTAGGGCAGCATCTGTTAGTTGAAATACGTCAATTGGTAGACCATCAATTCCTGGGGCCTTATTTTTTGCCAAGTCCTTCAAAGCAGCTTGAACTCCTTCCTTCATTACCATAGGCTCTTGCTCATATGTTGTTTCATAAAATTCTTCTGTGTCTGCCAGTTCCTTTTGGTACAATGACTCTGCATACTCTTTACACATTAGTGATGTTTAATTCCTTTTACATTCTCTTGGATTCCTATATTTTAGAATATGTGGAAATATAGAACTTTTTAGTCTGTTATTCTCATAGCTGCCTCCCAAATTTATTGCCATAGATGAATAAGCATGGCCAGTCTTCCATTAGTTAGCTGAACATCTTCACTGACATTCTATTAATACACCAATACCTTCAGTGCAAACTACATGACTTCTTTCAATAATGTGCCTCTGGAGGAATGAAATCTCTAGTCTTTTGTTTAACAGCCGAATAAGAACTATTTGTTCCATCTAGGGACTAAGAGTGATGGGTTTGTGGGTTGTTTTTTTTTTAAATTTTTTTAATTTCCTTTTTTAACAAGTTGAATACTTTTTACAACATTTACCTTGCCACGGTGACATTTGATTATTGATTTATTGGCTTTTTAACCTATGCTGCTTCTGTAAAATACATTTTATTTCTCAAAAATTAAGATTTTTTTTCTTTATTCTCATTTTCACATACTCATTTGCTGTAAATGCATATTAGTCGGTGTCAATAGATGCTATCAAGTATGACTCATAGCCATCCTATGAATGACAGATCAGAACCCTGTCCTAGCTTGTGCCACCTGCACTATGTCTGATGCACTTAAGCCCATTGCTGACATTCAATGTGTCAATTCATCTTGAAGAAG
>NW_006399955.1:2192971-2202294 GCF_000299155.1 Elephantulus edwardii
TTATATAAAATTATTTATGTTATCCAAACATATGTTGCACTTAAATATATTGGATATGTTTGGAAATGTGTGTGTGTGTGTGTATCTGGAAGCAGTAGTGGCATCCACTTCCTAAACAATGTGCTTCTGGAAACTCTATGAACTTTGATAAATGTCAATACTTGTAGAGAGGATTCAGGCGTTTTTTTCATAGGGTCGCTATGAGTCATGCTCAACTCAAAGGCAATCAACAACAACACATATATATACACACATACACACACACACACACACATTCCAACATGCTGTTCCTATGTACCAACAATCAGAATCAACTCATAGCTGACTCTCCTAGCAGGTTTTCAGAGACAGTAAATGGCATTGGAAGAGACTGCCCATCTTTCTTCTGTAGACTGTAAACCAGCTTGTGTATTCAAACTGAAAAATCTTTGCGTTAACAACATAACTCCTTATGACTAAGCCACCAGTGTTCTTGCTTATATATATTTATATATCTCACTTTATGTGATAAAGTTGTAATATAACATATTAGCTTTACCACATAGCCCTGTTTTATGTGTAATGTTTGGACATTAGTGTAATCATTCACCAATACTGAAATCTCAGAAAATGTTATTTTTTTAGCAAATAGTGCCAAGTGTGAATTTTTTTCCTGATAAATTAGATTCTCTATTTCTATAATTCCATTTATTGTGTTACTTTTCCACCCCTGTGTACAGAGCTGTGATAGATGTTCCATTTTTTATTGTGTTTTTGCTTCTTTTCCTTTGTTAATACTTTTAAGACAGTTTTCCAAGTCAATGACTCATGAAACTAAAGTGTCTACTTCTGATTTAATATATGATTTTTCTGTTAACGTTTGGCCAATTTAGTATTCGTCTCTTGCAAAGTTCTCATGAAGAAGCCATTTTGCACACTTGAATAATATGAGTCTTAGCTCTCTGTTGGAATAGCATTCATCCTTACCTTCAGTGTAATTTGTTCCTGAGCATTAGTTCTTTGGATTTTATTTTCAAAGTGTTGGCTTGCTTTCAATACCAAAGCTAACATCTGGTTTTTTCCTTTTGTTTTGCTTCTCCTAAGCAGTCTGTGAAGTGACATTTAGAAAAAAAAGACAAATGCAGTTCAGAGCTATTACACATCCCATTACATACTGTTTCAGTTCTCTAGGTAGTCAGGAATTCTGACTATGGCACTAGTGAGCAGTGGGTGCAAAATAACATCTATACTGAACCAACTAACTCAGAATATTAGAGCACCTTTTAAAGCTTTCTAAATACTTAAACAACTTTCTTTGGCCCAATTAGTAATTAAGGAACAAAATTCATTTAAAACAAGTGTTCATATCATATATTTTACCTGAATTCATAAAATTATATCTATTTACATAACAATTAGTGTTTGTAGTGTTTCAATGTGCATAAAATCACTATATTTTCACAGTAACTCTGTAAGTTATTACATTTTACTGTTATAAAACAACAATCATTTTAACATGGGAGAGAAGTGTAATAATCATTATTTCAGAAAGTACACAGTAAAATTAAATCTGTTCTAACCTACCTAGAACTTCAGCTTCTAGAATTATAGCTATTTACCTTTTTCAATTTTCTTGACAAGTCAAGTAGAATCTTTGGACAATTTGTCATTCATCTGTAAAATGGAGTTTGAGATTGAAACAATTGCAACTGAAGGATCTAATTCAAAGGTGTTGTTGTTGTCGTTGTTGTTGTTAGGTGCTGTCGAGTCGTAAATGACTCATAGCAACCCTATGAATAAAAGGCCTGAGCACTGTTTGTACATAGAGTCTCCAGAGGCAAGCCATTTCAGAAGTGGATGCCGTTCCTGCTTCCAGGCTTAATTTAAAGGTATCTCTGACCAAAAAAGCAGCTTTGATGGCCCAGTGGGTTAGGAGTTGTGCTGTAAATCAAAAGAACAAAATCCAAATACACCCACACCACTCTGTGGGTAAAAGATGGGCAATCTCCTCCTGTGTAATGTGTTGCCTGGTAAAATGCACCAGAGGGTCAGCTTTAAGTCACTTCCAACTGTACAGTACACAACAACAACAACTTTCATTAGTAGGTCTCCCAACCAGGGTGAGATCATTGAAAAATGACTCATTTGAATTCTAATCTGAAGTATTTAGGACACCAATTCATGTGGTTCTATACCTCACAATATAAGAAATATCACCTGAGATGTCACAGTAGCATGAAAAGACAACCCAGTATTAACTACATAACTATTTCTGACTCAGTTTCTTAGGTCATCATACACACACACAAAAAAAAGCGAAAAAAAAAAAGAAAAGAAAACCAAAACCAACCAAAATAACTTATTTCATGATGCAGTGTTTAAGGCAATCCAGAAATCCAGCCAAATTTAAGGACATGGTTCCAAACCTCGCAATAGTAAACATAAGACACCTGTCATCTGCATATTTTCTCTTGTTGTTGTTGTTGTTATGTGTCATCGAGTGGCCCGCAACTCATAGTGACCCTATGTATCAAGCACATTTGTTTTTTAGAATGATAAATATTAGTGCTCTATTTTCCAATTGATCGAAAAAACATGTCCAGAATTTTTACATGACTCATCAAGACAAACAAATAAGATACATAATCATAATATAAGTTCAGTTATGTGCAGCTCAAAAATACATTTTAAAAAACACATTTAAGGAAAGTTTAAAAAATCAACAAAAATCTCACAGTTAAATATTTATTTTATGCTTGTTACATGATTAGGTACTGCATTCAAAGCAAAGCAAATATATGTCTGAGATACAATTATAATACTTTTCAAACTCTGGTAGCCTAATGGTAAGAAAATATACTGCAGTCTCAAGGGCTCATGGTTCAATTCTACTATCTGCTACTTAGGAGAAGGATGAGCAACCTCCTCCTAAGAAATTAGCTGCCTCTCAAAACCCTCTGGAGGATCAGAAATGGGTTGGTTCCAAATCAACAGCACACAACAAAGACAACACCATAAATAGATCAAATAATTTACACTTTCTATGTTATACCTAAGGAATTCTGATGGCCTAATGGTTAAGAAGCTATGCTGCAATTCCAAAAGCATGCAATCTTTATCCACCAGTTGTTCTGTGGGAGAAGAATGGGCAATCTTCTTTTATGTGATTAATTGCTTCTAAAAGCAGCTGGAGGGTCAGCTATGAGTTGGTTCTGATTTGACAGCATATAACAACAATAACATGTAATACCTAAATTACAGCACATTTATGGATTTTTCTTTTTTAAAAAAACAAAACAGCAAAATTGTTTTCATTCTTTTCTTTGTTGCATATTTTTTCCTCTCACTTCCCACCCTCTTGCCTTCCCACAGTGCACTCCTTGATTCAGATTGCTATCATACTCATATTGCCTAATCATGTATTTCTTTTGGACAGTTCTCTTCTTCTGATCTAATGCAGTATTCATCATCTACCTACTCTTTTCCCGTTCTCTCCCCATTCTCCCATATCTGTCTTATTATTTTTTTAAGTTTTACCATTTTACTTTTTTCTGTATGTAATAGAAATAAATCCACTTTGCTGTTTAAAGGACACACTATAAAAAGTGGACATTATGCAACATTACAGGACAATATGCATCCAGGGAATATAAAATTCATAAATAACATGGAGGGAAACCCTATCCAGTGCTACAAAGTTTCACAACAAATATGCTCCTTCCAGGCAGAATTTCTCTAGTTGGTCTCTCTCCACCTGTTCTTGGTTTCAGGACAGCAACTAGCTAAAGGAGGTTGTGAGGGGGTGGGAGAACCTCATCGTCTTTGATATATATCCTTGAGCCCTCTGCTGAAATCGCTGTGTCAATTCATCTTGCTGAAGATCTTCTCTTTTGCTGACCATCCAACATTCCAAGGAATGACACCTCTTAACAACATACTTAAAGTACGTGAGATGAAACCTCACTCTCTTTTCCTCTAAGGACTCTGGTTGCATTCCTCCAAAATATTGCTGTTTATTCTTTTGGTAGTTTATTGCTAATAGCATTGTTATATTCTTTGTATACTAAACTCATTCTTTTTTTAATTCTTTCTCATTTTAATAAAAGTCTTTATTCTTATGGGTTGTACTATCCTTGAAGATAAGATAAAATTCATTTTGGTTCAGGACTTATAGTCTAGCACTCTATTCTTGCATTCTATCTATTACAAAATTTCCCCCTATTAATTTGTACCATAAAGCTATAATATCTAGAAAGAAATTTCATATTGTCAAAATTATTGTATATGACTAAAATAAGAGCCAATTTATTTCACAAGTACATTGGGCATATCTAGAAAACTGAAAAACTAATTCGTACTGAATAGTGTTACCAACTCTAAACAATGTATCATAACTTATATTGATCAAACTTTGAAAAATAATATGTGTGCTTTGAAATAAAACCAAACAATATAATCTGTTCTTCTTGTTGTTAAGTGCCATTGGGTCATAAGCGACTCAGAGCAACCCTGTGAATGAAAGACCTGAACAACTTCTATGACTTTCACCGTTTCTCCAGGTTCATAGGGTTCCAGAGGTAAGCTATTTCAGAAGTGGATGCCACACATGCATCCAAGCTTGTTGTAATGAGGGTGCTTCACCAAACACCGTTCACCACGGGTAAGCATTATCACATTTGACACATCAGTGTCACAGTGTTCAGTATCATCATGTGTTACTTCTGTACAGCAAGTGGACAGACCAGGGAGATACGACCTAGAAGAATGCTTGACCAAAAACAATTAAAACCAGGCCTGAGAACTGTGAATTAAAGTCACACACCTTTGACTTGGTAGTATCACTTTCTGTCCACTAGGCCAACTGAGCTAGGACAAACAATATATTATAACTTAAATTGATGAACCTCTGAAAAGTAACATGTATGCTTTGAAACAAAACTCAACATTATAATCTATTTCATAAAAATTCTTGCTCTTCAGGTTTGGTGGCAGTTAGTTGTTTTGCCATTTCAAAGGTACATGGATCAAAAGTACACACATCCCTCATTGTGACTGAGTCAGAATTTACTTATGGATAGGTGCACCTTCAATATATGTCTAAAACTGCAAACTGCACAAAAATAGGAGACTGTCCATATTTGTACCACAGAATGGTTGATAATTTGAACCAACAAAGGGTCACAGCCTTTGGATTAACAGTGAAGAACTTCAATAGGCTACTCATTCAGAGTTCCCTAAATTGTGATTAGTAGAATAAAAACACAAAGTTAATAAATATTGCTGCTATTAATATTTAAAAATTATTATCTGTATTTGTGTTTAGCTAAGTAATACATGATTACAATGGTGGTGTTGTTATTGTTTGTTTAATATCAAGTTGGAACTGACCCATAACTGACTCTCCTGTAGGTTTTTTCAGAGACACAGTATAAGATTACCATTCTCCCCCAGAGCATCTGGTGAATTTGAGCCTTATGCCTTCAGTATTGTATTGTAGTTTCTTATCACTAAACCACAATGACAATAGCTTTATCTGAGAACACATGTTAAAATAATATTTTCTTTTGGGCTTGAAGCCATTAAAATATTTATCTATTTTTTTAAATTTAATTTTTAATTGCGATTTTAATGAAAGTATATACAGAACTTGGAATTCCATTCATTCACTGTTGCACAAATTCCTCCTTCCCCAGCCCCCCAGTTTTCTTTTCTCTTTGGAAAAAAAATAATCTTTCATTTTTGTACAATCCCCTCCCACAGTCCACTTTACTATGCAGCTCTTATTCTGGACTGTTGTCATGCAAATAATATCTAATCATATATTCCTTTTAAGCAGTTCTTTCCCTCATCTGTTTCAATGCAGTGAATATTATTTATCCCCTCTTTACTTAGTTATCCCCCAACTCTGATGTCAGTCCTGTTTTATAACAGTGACTTGCAGTATTTGTCCTTTTGTGCCTGATATATTTCACTCAGCATAATGTCACCCAGTAGCACCCATTTTGTATAATATTTCATTAATTCCGCGTTTGTCAGTACTGTATAGGATTTATTGCGTCAATATACTACAACTTCTATATCATTTGTTTGTGGATGGGCACTTGAATGTTTCCATCTCTTTGCCATTGTGAACGAAGCCACAATAAACATGGGTATACATATATCTGCTTTGGTGGTAGTTCTAGTTTCTTTAGGGTATATTAATTCCCAGTCCGTGGCTTCCATTTCTACCCTGTTGGGAAAATTTTTGGATGTACTTGGTGATTTGTTTCCTATTAGGTCCTATTCATCTATTTTATCATCTCCTGGTTGTAGGTTTTTTAGAAGACTCTTCATGCTGTGGATTAGGGCTTCTAGAGTTCTTCCAAGCTTTTCTCAAATGAAGTTTATAATCCTTGGTTTTAGTCCTAGATTCTTGATCCAGATTGAGTTGGTTCTTGTGTATGGTGTGAGGTGCGGTCCTTGTGTAAGTTTTCTGCAGATAGTTTCCCAATTTTGCCAACACCATTTGTTAAAAAGGCTGTCATTTTCCCACGTAACTGATTTCATCTCCTTGTCAAAAACCAGATGTCTATAGGTAGATGGGCTGATTTCTGGTTTCTCAATTCTATTTCATTGTTCTATGTGTCTGTCATTGTATAAGGACCACATTGTCTTGACCACTACAGCAGTGTAGTAGGATTTGGAATAAATGAGTGAGATGCTTCATAAGTTATTTCTCTTTTTAAGGAGTGCTTTTCTTAATCAGGGCTGTTTCCATTCCAAATGAAATTGGAAATTGTCTTTTGTCATCTGGTTAATGAATGAAATTGATATTTGTATTGAGATTGCATTGAACATGTAAATTGCCTTTGATAATATTGTCATTTTCACTATATTGATTCTTCCTTTCCAGGAGAAAGGTATGTTGTCGTTGTTATGTGCCATCGAGTCGTTTCCGACTCATAGTGACCCTGTGCACAACAGCTCTAAACCCTGCCCTATCCTGCGCCAACCGCACCGCCTCCAACACACCGACCCCGATTACCCCAGTCACCGAATCAATCCATCTCATAGAGGGTCTTCACCTCCTGCGCTGTCCCTCCACCCTCCCAAGCATGATGTCTCTCTCCAATGACCCGTCCCTCCTGGCAACATGTCCAAAGTATGTCAGACGAAGCCCCAGAATCCTTGCCTCCAAGGAGCAGCTTGGTTTAATCCTCTCCAAGATGGATCTGTTTGTTTTCCTGGCAGTCCATGGTACATTCAGTACCCTTCTCCAGCACCACAGCTCAAAAGCATCCACTCTCCTTCTGTCCTCCCTAGTCATTGTCCAACTCTCTGATGCATAACAAGCAATTGCAAATACCATGACCTGTATCAGGCACACCTTAGTCTTTCTTGTAGTAATCCTTTGTAATTTTCTTTGAATAGATCCTTTGTGTTTCTAGTTAGATTTACTCCCAAGTATTTAATCTTGTGATTAGGTATTGTGAAGGGAATTGTTTTCCCTAGTTCCAATTTCTGTATTCTCTTTTTCACTGTAGAGAAATCCAACTTATTTTTGTATGTTGATCTCGTATCCTGCCACGTTGCTGAATTGGTCAACTATGTCCAGTAGTTCTTTAGTCTTTAGGGTTTTCTAAGTATATTATCATATTACCTGCATATAGAGATAATTTTACCTTCTCTGCTAATTTAGATACCTCTTATTGCCTTCTCTTGTTTTATTGCTATCACTAAGAATTCCAATACAATATTGAATAGGAGGGTGAGAGTAGGCATCCTTGCTTAGTTCCTGCTCTCAAAGGGAATACCTTTAATCTCTCTCCATTGATAATACTGTTGGCTCTCAGGTTTGCATATATACTTTTTATTATGTTGAAATTCCTCTCTATTCCTATTTTTTTTGAGTGTTTTAATCAGGAAAGGGTGTTGAATTTTGTCAAAGGCCCTTTTTGCATCAATTGATATGATCATGTGGTTCTTGTTCTTTGTTTTGTTAATGTGATTAATTACGCTGATTGTTTTTCTTATATCAAATCATCCTTGCATACCTGTTATGAATCCCACTTGGTCATGGTGAGTTATTGATTTATTGATTTTTTTTTTTGGTTGTATCATTGGATTCTATTGGTCAGGATATTATTGAGAATTTTTCATCTATGTTCAGGAGATATATTGCTTATCGTTTTCTATTTTGGTGGTGTATTTTCCTGGCCTTAGTATCAAGGATATATATGCTTACTTCATAGAATTATCTGGGAGAATTCCATCTTTTTCTGTTTTCTGCAATAGTTTATATAGAATTAGTGGCAGTTCTTCTCTAAATGTTTAATAAAATTCACTTGTTAAACCATCTGGTCCACGGTGGTTATTTTGCTGGAAGTTGTTTTATTACCTTTTCAATTTCTTCTTTTGTAATGGGTCTGTTTAGGTGTTTAAGTTCAGTTTGTGTTAGGTTAGGTGGATTGTGAATTTCTAGGTATTTGTCCATTTCCTCTAGGTTATCGTATTTGTATGAGTATAGTTCTTTATAATATTCCACTGTTAGTCTTTTTGTTTTACTTGGTTATGTTGTGACATTGCCCATTTCATCTCTTAATAGGATTATTTGTGTCTTTTCCTTTGTTAGTTTTGCTAGTGGTTTTTCAATTTTATTGACCATTTTGAGGAACCAACTTCTAGTTTTATTGATGGCTTCACTTGTTTTTCTTTTTTCCTATTTCATTTCTTTTTACCCTAATTTTTATAATATCAGGTTTTTAAAAGGGTTTCGAGGTTTTTTTTTACTGTTCTTTTTCAATTTGTTGGGGATACTGGGTTAGAAAATTTACTATTTCTTCTTGCCATTTGTTGTGTTTCCTTACTACAATAAATTGACCTTTGATTACTGCTTTGACTGTTTCCCAGAGGTTTTGGTGAGTATGTATTCATTGTCATATGTTTTAAGAAACTTTTTAAATTTCATTTTTTTATTTGTTCTAGTACCCAATCATGTTCAAGCAAGGTGTTGTTTAGCTTCTAAATGTATGGGTTTTTTCTCCTTTATCCTCGTGTTATTAACTTTTAATTTTGTAACATTGTTATCTGAGAAGATGCTTTGTTATTATTTTTATATTTGGGGTTTCTTTTGTTTGTTTCTTTCTTTTTAAATTTATTGATGCTTTTCTTGCAACTGAAAATGTGGTCTATTCTCAAGAATTTTCCATGCATATTGGAGAAGAAGGTATACTATGCTTTTTTTGGAGGGCATTAGCATATAAATATATATGAGATCAAGTTGCTTTATTATGCTGTTTAATTATTCAACGTGTTTGTTGAATTTCTTTCTGGTAGTTCTATCCTTTTTTATTTTTTATTAT
>NW_006399955.1:2207617-2225997 GCF_000299155.1 Elephantulus edwardii
GTTTTGGGCAGTTGGTGTAGCCCAAGAGAGCTCGGCCAAATTCCCCACCTGTGGGCTAGCCCTTTGGTGCTCTCCTGGGTAATCAGCAATGCCCCAGTAAACACAGATAAGATCCTACTGGCCTTTCTCCTGCCAGGTTAGTTCCTCAACAGCTCGCCTGATAGCTCTGAGTGATGGCTGGATCCAAGGTGGTGCCCTGAGGTCACAGGGCTGTGGGGGGTGTTGAGAGGTGTGGTTGTGGAGCTGCAAGGGGGTGGGGGAGGGGAGGAAAGCAAGGGACTAGGGAGGGGAGGAAAGCAAGGGACTAGGGGGTAAGGAGCGCAGGGCTTGGACGCTATCACCAAGAGGTGGGGGTGGGGCTTGGGCGCTGCTGGGGGTTTATGCAGCAGCACCCTGTGTGTTAAGGGTCACATTGGTGTGGGTTGCAAGGGGGTCACACAGTGTCAGGTAGTCTTCGTTCCTCTGGGGTCTCACAGTCTTTGTTCCTCTGGAGTTCCGCGGTAGGTGGCTGGCTGTTATTCTTCCCGGGTCTCTTCCCGGCCCCTCTCGCGGTGGAACCCCGTCTGGCGGCGGCGTTCTCGCCAGTTCTATCTTTTTTTGAGAGTAATGTGTTGAAGTTTCCAGCTACAATAGTGGTGTTGTCTATTTCCTTTTTAGTTTTGTTAATGTTTGTTTTGTGTATTTTGCACCTCTATCATTTAGTGCACTGATATTTATTATTTTTATATCCTCTTGTTCTATTAAACCCTTAAGCATTATGTAGTGACCTTTCTAGTCCTTTGTGATGGTTTTGCATTGAAATTTATTTTATCAGAGATTAATGTAGCTACTATTTTTTTTCTGGTTGTCACTTGCTTGACATATTGTTTTTCCCTACGCTTTTACTTTTAATCTTTCTTTATCTTCACTTTTCAGGTGTGTCTCTTGTAGACAGCACATTGGTGGATTTTTTTTTAATCCAGTATGTTACTCTTTTTCTCTTTAGTGGTGCATTTAAACCATCCACATTCAGTTTGAATGTAATGGAATGGAATTGAGAGGTAAGGTTTTATTGCTATCATTTTGTTGTGTTCTTTTTGGTGTTGTTGCTAGTTACTTTTGCCCATCTTGCTTTCTGTGGCACCTTTGTAAGAAGGTTGTCTCTCAGTGTTTCCTACAACACTGGTCTTGTTTTTACAAACTCCCTCAGGTTCTCTTTTTATGCAAATATCTTGACCTCTCCTTCACATTTGATGGACAATTTTGCCAGGTAAAATGTTATTGGTAAAGAGTTGTATTTTTTGAGTGTTGGATATATGTCATTCCACTGTCGTCTTTCTCACATGGTTTCTGCTGTGATATCAGCACTTAATCTTATTTTCTCTCTTTTATAGGTTTCTCTTTGTTTCTCCCTAGCTACTTTCTCTCCTTGTATTTGGTTCTGGCAAATTTGACTCTGCTATGCCTTGGTGTTTTTCTTTTTGGGTGTCTTCTATACGGTGTTAGCTCAGCTTCTTGAACACATATTCTCTTATTGCTTCAAAAATTCTATGAATTTGGAGAAAAAAATGAAAGTTTTGTGTTCAAGGCTTTTGTTCTTAGGGTCACTATGGGTCGTCTATGACTCTACAACACTTAACAACAATACAACACATTCTTCATTATGCCTGGGAAATTTTTTCTAGTAACTCTTCTACAAATTTTCAGTGCCTTTACCTGCTTCTTCCTGTTCTGGGGTTCTGATTATGTGCATGTTATTTCTCTTGATGGTGTCCCACATTATTCTTAGCTTTTCTTCTTTTTCTCTCCTTTAATGATTCTGCTTTTTGTTCTAGCAGATATATGGTGATAATTCAACCTTCTATTTTACTGATTCTGTGTTCCATCTCTTTAACTCTGTTTGTGTGTCCCTTCATCATGTTAACAGCATCTGAAACATTTGTCCTCATGTTTTGGATTGTGGTTTCTTGTTTCTTCAGAGCCTTTAATACCTCACTTGTTTTATTTGCATTGTTTTGATTTTTTTAAGCTCCTCTTGGTTTTGCTTGCAGTGTCCTCTAAATCTTCAAGTTTGTTTTTCATCCATTGAAAATATTTAATTATTTTCTTTTAAATTCTGTGTTAAAAGTTCCATCAGACTTTCTGGCTTCAGAAAAGCCATAGATACTGTGTCACTGTTTGGGGGTGATATCTTATTTTGGGCTTTTTGTGTGTAGTGGCCTGCTTCTTACATGACATTGCTGTGGTTGAGTTTTTCTTGCCTGCGGCAATAACAGGTTCATGATCAGAACTTCAGTTCTTGATCTACTCCAGAGGAGGGTGGAGCTACCCTGCCCATGTTTCTCTCCAAACTTCTGACCCAAGGGAAGATTTGTTTCAGTTTGAGGGTAGAGCGAGAAGGCCTTTGAAAGCAGTCTCTTCTGTCATACATCTGTTTCAGCCAGATAGTCAAAGGTGCTCTGGACTAAAGGCAGTTAATTGACTGGATGTGAGGAGATGATGCAAGGTTGACCCTGGATACACATGCAGGGAGGCATGTATTCAGGGCAGGCACAGATGCGGGGCAGACATGTACAGATTTATGGGGAGCGGGTGCATGCACAGATGCTTGCAGAGTAGGCATGAGCAGGGACATGAATAGAAAACCAGGAAGCCTTGGTTTTCCTTTCAAGAACTGGGTCTGCTGGGTCATTCAAGCTCTAGCTGTCTTACTCTGTTCTGTTTGAGCTTAAGGGGTCCAAAGTGGTCTAAATAGCAGTGAATCCCACAAAGTACCTTATTCAAACTCCAGCTGTCTGGCTAACTTCTGGTGGCTCACTCACAGTCTGGCATAGATAGCTTCCAGTCTGGCATAGTTCTTGGTCCAACATAGCTTATTTATCTATTTTCATTCATGTGATTTACTTCTGACTCAATAGTATTTAATAAGAAGCAACTTAAAAGTTTTTCACATTGTTAATTCACCACTCTTTTGGGTTCAGAATTCTATAAATCTCTTTATTGTAGTATGTCATTTTTTTAATTATTAAAATTATTTTCTTTAAATCTCTAAGAAGTAGAATTTCTTCATACATTTACTCACGTTCTGCCTCACGTGGACAATTAGATTTGCTTTGAGGAAAGTAGACAAATTCCATCACCTAAATTATTAGCGTGTGGAATGCAGTTTAAGACTAACTATCTTAAATATGTTTGTCTGGATTTAATAACATATGGACATTTAAAATTATATTTAAAATAGTTTACTTTTGCCCATTGTTGTTGTTAGGTGTCATCAAGGTGAGTAAAACTCATAGTGACCCTATGAACAACAGATCTGAACCTTCACCTATCCCGTGCCATCCTTGCATTTCTAGATTAGAACACTGGAGTCAATTGCAGCAATCAGTGTATCAGTGCAACTGGTTCAGGGTCTTTTTCTCTTTTGCTTACCCTCCACCTTTCCATGTATGATATTCATGTTCAAGGAATAGCCTCTTCTAGCAACATGCTTGAAGTATGTGAGATAAAGCTTTATCATCTTTGCCTCCAAGGAACATCCTGGTTGCACTTTCTCGAAGACATATTTGTTCTTTTACTAGTCCTTGGGATATTGAGTACTGTTCTCCAACACTACAGTTCAAAAGCATCAATTCTTCTGTCAACTTTATTTATTATCCAACTCTTAGATGCATAGCAAGTGATTGAAAAAAATCACAGTGTGAATCAGGTGCACCTATTTCTTAAAACAAACATGATTTTTCCTCAATAATTTGGAGAAGTACTTGACTGCAGTCTTCTCCAGTGTGATATTTCCTATCTCCTGACTGCTAATACCAAGTGTATTTGATTGTGAATCCACGATACCATCATTGCCAATTTCAATCTTTATCCCCTCTATCATGATGTTGTGTATTGATTGGTCTAGTGGTAAGCATACTTGTTATCTTGATTTTGATGTGTAATCCATATTAAAGGCTATATTTTTGGTCTTCTGCAATAAGTGCTTCATGTTCTTCTCACTTACAGCAAGCAAGGTTGTGTCATATGCATAATGCAGGTTTGTTTTTTGTTTTTATTTTTAATTTTATTTTTTATTGGTTTACTTAAAAAATTCATATACATTGTTTTCCACAACAGATCTCTTTTCCATTTCCTTTACTTACTCCTCTGTCCATCCATCACATTGTATGAACCTATGATTACAACCTTACCCCTTCACCCATCCTCACCCCTTTACTCCCATCCTCACCCGCTTGGGTCTTCATACACATTTTACAATAATGATATTATACAGTATTTGTCCTTATCAAACTGAGTTACTTCACTTAGCCTAATGCTCTCCAGTTCCTCCTTAATTAAGTTGTGATTTACAAAATCATTGCTCTTATGTACTGCATAGTATTCCATTGTGTGAATGTACTATAATATTTCAATCCATTTAACTGTATTTGAACATTTGTGTTGTTTCCATGTTCTTGTGATGGTGAATAAAGCTGCTATGAACATTGGTGTACAAGTCTCTGTTTATGGCTCAGTTCTCTTTTTCTCAGTGTATATTCCAAGCAGTGAAATAGCAGTGTCATTAAGAATTTCTATGTTCTGCCTTCCAGAGTGATTCTACTATTTTACAATCAACCAATCATGTATAAGAGTTCCTATCTTACCATATCCTCTCCAATATTTATTAATTGCTGTCTTATTAAACTTTGTCACTGCTACTGAAGTGAGATGGTATCTCAAGGTTTTGATTTGCGTAATGTAGATTATTGATGAGTTTTCTTTCAATCATGAGGTCACAATACTCTTCATAGAGTTCTGATTCTGAAATAATTTTTTTAGCATATAGATTGAATAGGTATAGAAAGAGGAAAAAACCCTGACACAATCCTTTCTTAAATTTAAACAATGTAGTGTTCTCTTTCTGTGTTTGCATAACAAACTGTTGGTCTAAATATAGGATTCCCATGAGCACAATTAATTGTGTCTTTGCTTAGAGGTGTATTTATAATATTTGATTATAGTAGAAAGCCATATGCAATCTCTAAATCTACAAATATAATCTAATAATGCAAATAAATTTGAAAAATAAATTGTAAATATATGACTTATCTAGAAATCAGATTGTTAAATGTTTTTGTTGTTATGTGCTGTTTAATCACCCGTAATCCATCACGATGCTGTGTACAGCAGCTTTGAACCCTGCTCTGTCCTGAGCCAGTCTCCTTAATTCTGATACACCAACCCCCATGCCCTAATGACTGTATCAATCAATCTCATTTGGGGTCTTCCTCTTCTGCATTGTTCCTTCACCCTTCCAAGCATTATGTCCTTCTCCAAGGACCACTCCCTCCTGGTCATTTGTCCAAAGTATGTGAGATGGAGCTTCAAAATCCTAGCCTCCAAGGAGAGACTTGGTGTTACCCACTTCAAGACATACCTATTTTTTCTTGGCAGTCCATGGTATGTTCAAGACTCTTCTCCAGCATCACAATTCAAAGGTTTCAATCTTCTGTCATCCTTAGTCATTGTCCAGCTCTCTGATACATAGCAAGCAATTGCAAAGACCATGGCCTGGATTAGGCGCACCATAGTCTCTAGACTGACATCATTGCTTTTCAGCTTTCTGGAGAGATCCCCGACAGGAGATTTTTTCCAAAGCAATTTGCATTTTGATTTCACAACTGTTAGTGTTAAGAGTATTGATTGTGAAACTGAGTAAGCTTTAATTGTTAACAACTTCAATCTTTTTTCTATCTATCATGGTGTTGCAATTGGCACAGTGGTGAGAATCTTTTTCTTCTTGATGTTGAACTTCAATCCTATTGAATATTCTAGGCCTTGATCTTCTGCAGCAAGCACTTCAGGTTTTCTTCAGTTTAATCAACCAAAGTTGTGTCATTTGCATAACATATTGTTGGTGAGTCTGCCTCCAATCCTGATATCACATAAAGCTTTGGCTTTCAGAATGATCTGTTCTGCAGGCAGATTGAAAGGTTAGGAGACAAGATGCATCCCTGACACATTCCTTTCCCGATTTGGACCACGTAGTGTTTCCCTCCTTTGTTCAGATGATTGCTTCCTAGTCCAAGAATAGGTTTCACATTATCACAATCAACAGTTCTGGGTTTCCTCAAGGTTAAACACAGTGTGTTGTGATCAACAGAGTCAAAACCTTTGCTTGGTCAATAAAACACAGATTGACATTCCTCTGGTAGTCTCTGCTTTCAGCCAAGATCCATCTGACATTGGCGATAATGTCTCTACTGTCACAACCTCTTCTAAACCCAGCTTGTATTTCTGGTAGTTCTCTGTTAATGTGCTATTCCAATCATTTCTGAAAAAATCTTCAGCAGAATTTTCCTAGTGTGTGATATTGTTCTACAATTTCCACACTCTATCGGGTCATCTCTTTATGGAATGGGAATAAATATGGATCTCTTCCAGTCGGTTGGTCAAGGGTTAGGGTTAGGGTTAGGGTTAGTAATTGTCTGCCAAGTTTCTTAGCACAATGTGGTTAGCACATCTAGGACAGCATGTTTTGTTTTTTTTTTTAATATACATTCATTGATATTCCATCAATTCCTGGGGCTTTATTTTTTACGCAGTCCTTCAGAACAACCTCATCTTCCACCTTCATCTCCATTGCTTCTTGATCATATGCTTTAATCATGGCTTGAAATAAAGCAAAACAATACCTTTTCTACTTATATCAATATTCTGTGATGTGACATAGAGACGAGTTGTCCTTGAATGTTTATCTTTACCATTGGTACATATATATAAATACACTCTAGCCAGTGATAGAAATTTATTATTTAACTGGTCAGAGTTATTTTTAATTTCTTCTTGTTTCCTACAGGAAGGAATATGACAAACTTTGAATGAAAATTGAAGGTGATTCCCCAACACTACCCCTTTTTTTGGCTTGTTTAATCAAATACTAATCCAGATATTGTTGTGAAAAGATTTTGTAGATGAGATGAAGATCACTAATTAAGTATCTTTAATTATGTATATTATTTACATTGCTTAAATGTGCTTGATATGATCATATGTACCTTTAAATTATTAGAATAAAGAGTAGAATATAAAATATAAAGCCTCTGGAGAAATACAATGAAGGGTCAGAAAGAAACCTGAAAAGACTTGACAGGCTATTAATGGTTTTATTCAAGGTGCTCTTAACCCAGGGTATTTTCAGTTGTTTCCTATAGATTTGAAAGTCAGAAAGTGAACTAATAACACTGAAGAATTGATGACTTTGAATTGTGGTGCTGGCAAAGAGTATTGAGGTTACCATGAACTGATAAAGAAAAGGCAAAACTGTATATCAAGAAGTACAGCCTGAATGCTTCTGAAAGACAAGGACAATGAGACTTTATTTCATGGCAGAAGCAGCCAGTCTCCTGGAAAAGGATTCTGTTCTTGGAAATGTGGAGAGTCATTGAAGGAGAGGAAGATCTTTAAGGAGGTAGATTGATATAGTGACTCTAATAATGGGCTTAAACACAGTATTTATTATGTCATTCACCCAGAATGGAACAGAAAATTTGTCCTTTTTTTGTCTAAGATTATTATGAATCAAAGTCAACTCCATAGCGATTAACAAGAACAAAGCTTGGCTACTTTATTTTGGCATTTCAAACCTATCCAGAAAATCGTTGAAAGAGCTGGTGATCTAGTTTTTCATATTTAGAACCATTGAAAACCGTATAAAACCAATTTATATTCTTAATCACAGCCAAGTCCTACAAGTCTATTAATTTACATAACTTTGGGATCTATGGGGTTTTTTTTCAATTGGCTAAAATGTCAGTAATTTGTTAAAGCAGTATTGTTGTTGTTGTTGTTATGTGCCGTCGAGTTGTTTGCGACTCATAGCGACCCTATGTACAACACCCCTAAACCGTGCTCTATCCTGTGCCAATCTCATTGCCTCTGACAAACTCATCCTGAGTACCCCAGTCACTTAATCAATCCACCTCATAGAGGGTCTTCCCCTCCTGCGCTGTCCCTCCACTCTACCCAGCATGATGTCCCTCTCTAAAGACCTGTCTCTCCTTACAACATGTCCAAAGTATGTCAGACGAAGTCCCAGAATCCTTGCTTCCAAGGAGCAGACTGGTTTAATCCTCTCTACGATGAATCTGTTTGTTTTCTTGGCAGACCATGGTGCATTCAATACTCTTCTCCAGCACCAAAGCTCAAAGGCGTCAATTCTCCTTCTATCCTCCCTAGTCATTGTCCAACTCTCTGATACATAATAAGTGATTGCAAAAACCATGGCCTGTATCAGGCGGACCTTAGTCTCCAGAGAGACACTGTTGCTCTTCAGTATTTTGGAGAGGTCCCTAACCGCAGACATTCCCATCGCAATACGTTTTTTGATTTTCTGGCTACTGGTGCCAAGAGTGTTGACCGTGGAGCCGAGCAAACTGAAGCTGTGAACAATCTCAATCTCTTCGCCATCCATCCTGATGCTACCGATTGGTCCAGTGGTGAGAATTTTTGTCTTCTTAATATTGAGCCTCAGTCCATATTGAAGGTTGCAGTCCTTGACCCTCTGCAGTAAGTACATGAGGTCCTCCTCAGTTTCAGTGAGCAAGGTTGTGTCATCTGCATAATGCAGATTGTTGATAGATCTTCCACCAATCCTAATGCCACACCTCTCCTCATAGAGCTCAGCCTCTCGGATAACTGCTCTGCATACAGGTTAAAAAGGTATGGAGACAGGACACATCCCTGGCGTACACCCTTCCCAATTTTGAACCATGCAGTGTTGCCCTGCTCTGTTCTGACCACTGCCTCTTGGTCCAAGTATAGGTTTCGCATTAGCACGATTAAATGTTTTGGGATTCCCATTCTTCTCAGAGTCAGCCACAGTTTGTTATGATCCATGCAGTCAAATGCCTTTGCATAATCAATGAAACACAGATAGACAGTATTAGAATATTGGTATACATGTATGTAGGATGTTTAATGACTTCACAATGATTGGAGTATACATACAGAACTTCGGTCTGTATGCTGAGAAAATAATTTGAGAAGCTGGACTATATGGAGAAGAATGTGATCTCAGATTGGAAGAGGATTCATTAATAATCTGTGTTATGCACACAGCACAACCTTGACTGTAGAAAGTGAAGAAAACTTAAAGCAATTACTGCAGAAGATCAGACACTACAGTCTTCAATATGGACTGTATCTCAACATAAAAAAAATCCTTACACTTATACCAATAGGCAACATCATGACAATTAAAAGATTGAACCTGTCAAAGATTTAATTTTACTTGAATCCATAATAAACCCAATGGTGGCAGCAGGCAAGTAAGAAAATGGTGTGTTGCACTGGGAAAATTCACTATCAAGGACCTTTTCAAACTTCCAAAGAGAAATGATGCTAATTTAAAGATTAAGGTAATTCTAATTCAAGTTCTGTTTCTTTAAATGGTTTCCTTTGCACCTGAAAGTTGGATCATGAAGAAAGAATTCTAAAACATAACTGATGCCTTTGAACTGTTGTATAATGAAAAATATTGAATATACCATGGACTGCTAAAGAAAAAGTATGTCTGTTTTTATGGAAGTGCAATCAGAGCACTCCTTAGAGGCAAGGATGGTGAAACTTTGTCTCACTTTGCATATTATATCAGCAGTAGTGAGTGAAAAACATCATTCTGTAAAAGGTAGAGAGTCAATAAAAGAGAGGAAGACCCTCAGTGAGATGGATTGATTCAGTGACTACCACAATGGTCTGGAAGATTGCAACTATCATGAGGATGCTGCAGAATAGGGTAAAGACCAAATCTGTTGTTCTTAGGGTTGCTATGAGTCACCGTTGACTTGATGGCACTTACCAACAAAAATAACAGTAAACATGGACTCAAAAAGAAAATAACTTGCACTATATAGGAAGATCAATCACTGAATATGACTCATCAGTTCATGGAAATTTTGAAGTTTTAAAAATGAAGAAAGACAAAGGAATGAAGAACAGAAATATGTCTTAAATTCTCAGTAATACACTAGCCGTTTAAATTAGATTGGAACATGACCTTAAAATTCTTTTCATTTATCATTCTGAAAGTGCAACTTTTTAAAAAGTTCTGGGCCCCAAAACTTGTGGGCCCAAATCAATACCCCTGGACTGACTCCTGGTTGTTGTTGTAGGTGCCAGAATGTAATGACTCATAGCAATCTTATAACCAACTGACCTGAACACTATACTATTCCATGCCGTATCACAATCTCTGACACACTGAAGTGTATTGCTGCAGTCACTGTGTTAATTGACCTCGTCAAGGGTTTTCTTCTCTATCATCACTCTTCCACCTTCCCAAACATTGTGTCCCTCTCCAAGGAATAACATTTCCCAGACATATTCCATTTTGAGAATGGGTTGTCTAACAGTCTAGAAAGCAAAGGATATAATGCCCCAAGCAAATATAATAGATTTCTTTAAAGCCTGCAAAAGCAAAGATATCATGCTTGGTTAAAAGGTCCATTTCGTACAAATCATGTTGTTGGGGTTTTTTGGTAGTTTTTTAAACTTTTTTTTCAATCACCTCATGTGCATGGAAAAGCTAAATAACAATAATGAAGAAAAATAAAAGAATGCTCTGAATTATGTATGGTGTTGGTGAAGAATAAAATATATACCATGAACTATCTAGGATTAAATAAAACCATCTTGAAAGAAGAATAAAAAGAAGGGCTTGATTTAGATGGGAGGATAATGGGATTATATCAAACATATTTTGGACATGTTTTATGAAGAACCAATACCTGGAGAAGAATAGCATACTTGCTAAAGTTGTTGTTGTTATTGTTAGGTGCCTTTAGGTCAAGTTCAATTCATAGTCACCCTATAACAATAGATAGAAATCCCATCCTGTCCTCACCATCTGTGATTTACTTGAGCCCATTGCTGCAGTTATCATGTCAATTAATCTTAGTGGAGTTCTTCCTCTCTTTCGCTGACCCTCTACCCTTGCAAATACGAGATCTCTTTCCAAGGAATAATATCTCCTACTAATATATCCAAAGTATGAGGGATAATACTTTGTCATCTCTGCTTCTATGAAGAACTACAACTTAACCTTCAAAGACATACTTGTTTCTTCTTTTGGCAGTCCGTGGGATGTCCAATATTCTTCTCCAATACCACAACACAAAGGCATCAAGTCTTCTGTCCTCTTGCTTCAATGTCTAGTGTTCAGATGCACCACAAGCAACTGAAAAGACCATTGCCCGAATCAGGTTACCTTATTCTTCAGTTGCTAAATATAGCATAAGTAAAAAAAAAAAAAAAAAGAGGATGATTAACAGACAAAGGTTACAGCAATGGGCTTGAGCATAACAATAATTGTGAGAACGGCATAGAACCTGATATTGTTTTATTCTACTATACATGGTTTCAGTATGAGTGAAAACTGACTTATAACATCATTTTTCCCCACTATTAAACATTATTCAAATAAATTGCTACATATGTATACTGTGATGATGTTAATGCTATCTATTTAGGCATTATTTAAAAGGTAGAGCGGTGTAAAACAGAGGAAGATCCTCAACCAGGTGGGTTGACATGGTGACAGTAGTTATAGGCTTGAGAGTGCCAGATATTGTGAGGATGGCACAGGATAGACTATATAATATTCAGCTATGAATTGTACTCAACTTGATAGTAAGTCAACAAAAAGTGGTGTTCTCCCTTACATGTTGTGTGGTTAACTAATAGGTGAGCTTCTGAAATTCATCAACTACACTGCTGGAGAAAGATTGGTAATCTACTCTGGTGAAGATTCAGAGTCTTGGAAGTGTTATAGAAGGTAACTTTGAATCTGAATGCATTTGATAACAGTGGATTAAAAGACAATTTAAATATTAGTAATATTGATGAATGTTATTACCCTGATATAACAATTCCTAAGTGCTGCTACCATACGCTCAGTACATTCTTAGAAAATGGGCCATTTCCATTAAAAATTCACATGATTTTGATCTATGATAATAATACCAATTGATTTTATTTTAAAAAATGTTTAGCATATTCATTTTTATTAATAGGCCTTTAATTTGAAAATCTATAAAATTATAAACTAAAAATATCATGAACATAAAAATTGTGTTATAGAATACATTTTTCTTGTTTTTTCCTTGTTCCTATTTGATGATATCAAGTTAATTCTGATTCAAGGCAACTCTGTGTGTGCAAGGAAGAACTACTCTATAGGATTACTCTTTTTAGAGATTAGTGTTTGTTAACACATTTATCATATTTCAAATGATCAGCTATCCAATATAACGAAATGTACAATGCATGAAAACCTCTTCAGCAATGGTAATTGCTGGAAATGATGCAGATGGTATTTTATGGTACTTGTAGCATGCCTTATGGATTCAATTATTGTTGTTGGTTGTAAGCCACTGCTATAACATGATTTAATGACATTATATTTGTATGTTCAGAAAATATTAGCTCATAATGAAAGCATCATATTATAATTCTGTTCTCACTTATGTTATTCCTATCGCATTCTTCATTGATACTGTTATATCCACCATTACATCACAATATATTGGAATTGTGGAGGTCCTTAAGTATAACTTATCTGAGATGCAGACAAAACATATCTTCAATCTAAAGCTGCACTGTACGATACGCTAACCATTAAACATTTTGGCTTATTAAATAAAATTATTTAAAATTAAATAAAATTTAATATTTTATTCATCAAGTGCACTCACCACATCACATTCCAAGTACTTAAAAGTCATATGATGTAGCTCCAATATTGAGCAGTATGAATTACTCCATATTTTCTTCAATTCTGATAGTTTACTTTATAGCATTGGTTTAAGGAGATAAGATATGTGATTGTCAATTCTTTTTGATAGGAATGGAAGAAAGCAAATTAGTGATTTCCTCCTGTAAGTATAATTTAAGACAAAAATATGAGTAGCATTTATTCAAGTATTGAGTACTTTTGAAACTAAGTTAATTTTTATTTAAAGAAATAAAAATAATGGTTTTTTTTAATTCAAGAAACACATACAAAGCTTTTGTATAAATATTTAGTTCAAAAAGTTAATATTCCTATTACTCTAACAACATGTAGAGTAACCCAAACGAAAAACCACAAGAACCAATTATTAAACTTTCAGGAAGTGCACCTTAATGGAACTTCAAAGCCCTAGTGTCTCTTGTATTTTCAAATTCAATCAATGAACATTTCTTTTCTTCTCTCTTACTCACAATTCCCAGAAGACCCTATGTTAAACAGCACCATGTTTCAACATATATTAAGCCTATGTCACTGAACAGTAGCAAACTTGATTTTAGAAACTAACCTTATCCTAAAGGCAAAGTATTGTTCCGAAACAACTTAAATAAATCATATCATCACTGGTTTCACAATGTATGTTGTTGTTGTTGTGTGCCATTTAGTTGGAACCAATGATGCATAGCTGATCTTCTGGCAGGTTTTCAGAGTCAGTTAAACGCTAGGGAGGAAACTGCCCATCTTTCACCCTTAGAGCATTCATCAGACTCAACTGAAACATTTCACTTTTATAAACAATAATTAACTAAATTGCGTAGAAACATTCATTTTGATATTGGGGTTTTTTTTTAAAATTTGGTAATCTCTGTTGTTTATTTTATCATAATATATAATAATTAAAACAAAAGAAAAATAATCTGAATACATCTTTTTGTTAAGTCTGTAGGAATGGATAAGATGTGAAAAAATTATTAAGAATGAGTTTATATATGTATTGTTGTTATGTGCTATTGAGTTGCCTGAAATTCATACAAACCCTATGTAAAACAGCCCTAAACCCTAGTCTATCCTGTGCCAATCTTATTGTCTCTGACACACCTACCCCCCACTACCCTAGTCACTGAATCAATCCATCTTATTGAAGCTCTTCCTTTCCTGCTCTGTCTCACCACCCTCCCAAGCACGATGTTCCTCTCAAGGACTCATCCCTCCTTGCAGCATGCCCAAAGTATGTCAGACAAAGCTTCAGAACCCTTGCAGCCTGGTGTAACACTCTCCAGGATGAACCTGTTCATTCTCTTATCAGTTCATGGTATATTCAACACTCTTCTCCAACACCTCAGTTCAAAGGCATCAGTTCTTCTTCTATCACCCCTAGTCATTGTCCAGCTCTCTGATTCATAGTAATGATTGCAAAGATGATGGCCTCTATCAGGCACACCTTAGTCTCCAGACTGACACCATTGATCTTCAGTAGTCTGGATAGGTCTCTGACAGCAGACTCGTCCCAAATTAACATCTTTTCATTTCCTGGCTGCTGGTGCCAAGAATGATGATTGTACACTGCATTGAAACAGAAGAGAGAAAAAACTGGTTAAACAGAATATATCATTACATATTATTTACATGACAATAAGTGTATAACAATGATTTATTTATTCCCTCCCACCCCCCCAAAGAGAAAAGTGAACTGATAGGAAAGGTGGGTAGGGAGGAAAATGTGAAACAATGAATGAATGGAAATGCATGTTCTCTATACACTTTCATTAAAATCTCAATTAAAAAGGGGGGGGACAAATGTTGATTATGGAGCCAATCAAGCTAAAGCTGCTTACAATCTCAATCTCTTCACCATCCATTATGATGCTGCCCATCAGCCCAATGATGAGAATCTTTGTTTTCTTGATGTTGAGCTTTAATACATATTGAAGACTGCAGTCCTTGTCTTTCTACAGCAAACGCTTCAGGCCCTCCTCAGTTTCAGCAAGCAAGGCTGGTCATCTGCACAATGCAGATTGTTGATGAGTCTTTCTCCAATGCTGATGCCACATTTCTCCTCACAGAGCCCAGCCTCCCGGATAATCTGTTCTGCATATAGATTGAAAAGGTATAGAAAGTAAAGGACAATGTATTTACAAGTGGTAAAAAATGTTAAATACAAAAAGTGTATATGACTAACAATTTTATAACTACATAAAAATCCTGACATTTACTCAATTTACATATTTCCTGAAGAAAATATTAAATTATTATTCTCAATACAGTTTGAGAAGGAAAGAATGCCCATAGCCTACAGCCAGATTACCATTCAATGAAGCCAAACATAAAAACCTTGAAGAGCCAATACTAACATATACATATAGGATTCATTTTAAATCCTCCATACTTTTCACATAGAAAATAAAATTCTGATGAATTAGTAAATTACTATAGGTTCTTCAAAGATCTGACGTCTTGGTATAAAGAGCTATGCTGCCAACCCAAATGTAAACAATTTGAATCTACCAACTGTCCCACCAGAGAAAGATGAGCAATCTCCTCCTGTGTGCTTTACGGCCTCTAAAAATCTGCTGAAGGGTTACCTGACTTGGTTTCAACTTGAAAGCACATAACAAAAAGAATGTAGGACTTTAACTCTGTTCTCTGAAGCCAATTCTGAGAATGCTGAGGAGAAGAGCTGAAAGCTCTAATAATCTGTCTTCAACCATAGGAATCCTAGAAATGTGCTAATTCTAGAGAGGAGGAGAGTTGAATTCCTTGGATTGTCCTGGAGATTTTAGACTTGTGTCATTCGTTTTCTATCTATTTGATTAGATCAGGAAAGGTGCAATATTCTGGAAACTATTTTTTAAAATATAGAGCCATTTTACACAGACCAGATAAATTATAACCTAAATAAATATTCTCAATCCTGTCTGAAATTCTAATATCACATCATAAGCACACTTTGACAGTCACAAATCAGGACTGAGTTGTTATATTTCCAGGCAGACACTATCTAAAAAAACAAGCATCACTCAAGTCATCATTTACATGAATTCTGTAACTAATTGACTGTTGCAGTTCTGATTGTTACATTTCGTCAAATTGACTATGACTTATAGAGACCATATGTACCTTAGCTCTGAATCCTGCCCCATTCTGAGCCAGTCTCAATGTCTCTTACACACATACTGTTATTTTCTCAGTTACTGTGGCAATCAATGGCACCTGGGGTTTTCCTCTCTTGCACTGTCTTTACACCCTTTCAATCATGATATATCCTCGACCAAGGATTGGTCCCTTCTGACAGCATGACCAAAATATGTGAAATGGAACTTCAAAATTCTTGCCTTCAAGGAGCAGCTTGGCTTCACCTTCTCCATGAAAGACCTGTTTTTTCTTTTGGTAACCCATGGTATGTTCAGTACTTTTCTCCAGCATCAAAACTCAAAGGCATTGATTTGTTTTTTTCTATAATCTTTATTAATTGTCCAGCTTTCTAATGTACAGCAAGTAATTACAAAGACCATGGCCTGAATCAAGCACACCTTAGTCTCCAGACTGACTCATTGCTCTTTAATGGTCTGGAGCAGTCTTTGACAACAGATTCCACAAGACAGTTTGTCTTTTAATTTCCTGACCCATGATGCCAAGGGTGTTGATTATAGAATCTACTAAACTGAAATTTTTAACAATCTCAATCTCTTTTCCATCTATCATGCTGCTGCCATTTGGTCCAGTGGTAAGAATATTTATTTTCTTGATGTTGAGCATCAGTCTGTATTGAAGACTACAGTCTTCTGCAGCAAATGCTTCAGGTCCTCTTCAGTTTTGGCAAGCAAGGTTGTGTCATCTAAATAGCACAGTTTATTGCTGAGTCTTCCTCAAATCCTGATGTCCTATTCCTCTTTATAGAGTCTAGCCTCCCAAATAATTTGTTTAACATATAAATTTAAAAGATATGATGAAATGATGCATTCCTGATAGTATTCATTGCTGTAAAGTCAATTCTGATTCTCAGCATCCTCATGTGGAAAAGATCAAAATTACATTTCAAAGTATTGTCAATGCTATGACTTTTCAGATGTGATTTACCAGATTTTTGTTTGTTTTCTTTGTTTTTCTCCTGAGATCCTTCTGGGTAGTTCAAACTTCCAATCTGTCAGTTTGTTATAAAGTACAAAACAGTTACAATTACTCAGGGGCTCTAAAAATAAACTGCCCATCTAGTAAATAAACACAAGGTTCCTTATTGAAAACACAACAGTCTTTCTGAGTTGATCTCTAACTAAACCTTTAGCTTTTTCCAGAATATTTCATCTTGCATATTTAACTACAGCTCTATTAAATGTTTTGGGTTATTAAATAAAATTTTCTTTCTTGGCTCATGCTGATCTCTCTACCTGAAAGCACTTACTGAATTCCAGGAAGTGCTTAGCAATGGAGTTTCCAAGATTCAGACTATCATATTATTTTTAAATTAATAATCCTTTTGTGATTGATGAGCTTACATTGATCATCTTTCAAATTATATGTTCATTTATATCTCCACTAGGAGAATCAAGGGTTCCTTCTCAGTGCTCCTGTATCCCTTGGCCCATTCTTCTATTGCTATGCCTTCCATTTTCTATAGAAATTCATTCTTTAAGAGATTAGATCTGTTAATGCTCTGAAAATCTCTCACTAAGGGAAAAATAGTGTGTATATATATATTTTAAGTCTCCAGTAGCTAGCCTAAGAACTCACATTCAAATGGTTGCAAATCTTTACTGGAAAAGACTATCCATCTTTATCTGATGGATTTCAACTACTGACCTTTCAGTTGGCAACATAATTCCTAATGCAGAACTCCTCCAGAGTTTCAACTGAGGCATATATAATATGTACCAGATAGTATTTTGATTTTAATGTATACAACATGTTGTGTAACTGTTATTATATGCCTTTCACTGGACTCCAAGTAAGCGACTCAATGAGCAATCTTTTGAAATTTGTCCTATTCTGCACTATCCTCAAAATCTTTACCCTGCCCAAGTTCATTGTTGCAGTCACGATCCCATTTGACTGCTTTTTCTCTTTCACTATCCCTCCTCTTTTCCAAAGAAGTTCTCTTTTTCCAAAGAATATGACACCTCCTGACAATATGCCTGATTATATGAGACTAAGTTTTGACATCCTCACATTGAGGGAGAAGCGTGATTGCACTTGTTCAGTGATATACTTGTTTTTTCCTTTGGCAGTGAATGATATATTCCACATTCCTCACCACAATCACGGGTTAGAGGCAGTACCAATTCTCCTTTGATCTTCGTTATTTATTGCCCATATTTCATACACACACGAAGCAATTGAAAATACTATAGCTTTGCTCATACGGTACTATGTAATTCTGAAATGTTAACAAAACAAAACATATAAGGGCACTATATTCCAATGCATTTTATATAAATGTAAACTTTATTACAGGGTTAAATATAGATGATTTTACTTGTCTATATTTCTTATTTTCATTATTTGTGTCTACCGTCAAATCAGATCTGACTGGTACAGGAGGAGATTGTTCCCCCTTCTCCAGCAAAGCATCTGGTGGATTTGAACCGTGCATCTCTGAGATTGCAGTTGCAGCTTCTTGCCACTAGGCCACCAGAGC
>NW_006399955.1:2228337-2233475 GCF_000299155.1 Elephantulus edwardii
AGAAGGAGAATTGATGCCTTTGAGCTTTGGTGCTGGAGAAGAGTATTGAGAGTCCATAGACTGCTAGGAAAACAGATTCATCCTGTAAAGGGTTAAACCGGGCAGTTCCTTAGAGGCAAGGATTCTGAGGCTCAGTCTAACAAACTTTGGACATGTTGTAAGGAGAGACCAGTCCTTGGAGAGAGACATCATGCTTGATAGGGTGGAGGGACAGCATAGGAGGTAAAGGCCCTCTATGAGGTGGACTGATTCAGTAACTGGGGTAATTGGGATGGGAATGTCAGAGACACTGCGATTGGCACAGAACAGAACAGGGTTTAGGGTTGTTGTACATAGGGATGCTATGAGTCACAAACGACTTGACGGCACATAATAACAATATTTTCACCTGTTAATTCATTCATATTGAGTTTATCTCTCTAACTCAGTGACATATTCCAAATTAAAATAAATGTATGTTTCAGATTGATAACCCTATGTGAGAAATATTAATATAGCCTATCATTTTTTTGGCTGCTGTACTTTATCTACAAGCATAATAAACAAGATCTTATAAATATGATTAACTGTAAAAATGTCCTTTTCCATGGATTGATCTCTCCTGGCGACAATCTCAAAATATGAAAGAAAGTTTTACTATTTTAGGCTCTAAGGTGCACTGTAATTGTACATCCTTCAAGACATATTTGCTTGTTCTTTAGCGAGTCCATGACATGTTGTTATGTGCCATTGAGTCGCTTGTGACTTATAGTGACCCTATGTACAAAAGCCCTGAAATCTGCTCTATTTTATGTCAACTTTATGTTTCTGACACACCCACCCTCATTACCCCAGTCACTGAATCAATCCATTTCATTGATGGTCTTCCTCTCTTTCTCTGTCCTTCTACCATTCCAAGCATGATGTCCCTTTCCAAGGACTCATCCCTCCTTGCAATATGTACAAAGTGTATCAGACTTTACCAGTTTCTCCAACAACACAATTCAAAGGCATAGGTTATTCTTCAGTCATTCTTGTTCACTATTCACCTTTTGTATGTGTATGAAGAAATTGAAAAAGTGTGACTTGGAATACTCTGAGTGGAAATTAACTTAATGGCACCAAAGAACAACTACAATGGGGAAAAAATGCATTCTGATTTTAAACAGAAAATAAAAATTTCAACTTTTCCTCTAGTTGTTAGTTTCTTTCATGTCAGTCTAGGACTGAGGTGATCCTGAACCAGGCTCTTGTCTTCACAATTACTTACTATTCATTACAGAGCTGAACAATGACTAAGGATGTCAGAAGAAGAGTTGATGCCTTTGAGTTGTGATGCTGGTGAAAAGTCTTGAATATACCGTAGACCACCAAGAAAACAAGTAGGTCTGTCTCGGAGAGGTTGAAACCAAGTTTTTCCTTGAAGGCTAGGATTTTGCAGCACATTCTGACACACTTTGGGTAGGTGGCCAGTAGAGACTGGTCATTGAAGGCCATTGTTCTTGGAAGGGTGGAGACATAGCACAAGAAAGGAAGACCCCAGATGAGATGGATTGATACAGTAACTGCAGCAATGGAGGTAGGTGGGATGGAGTCAGTGAGAATAATTCAGGACAGGGGAGGGTGCAGATCAGTTATCTACAGGGTCTCTATGACTCAATAGCACAACAATAACAACATAAAAATATAAGAAGAAAAGCAACTTATAGTTATGCAAAGAGGTACATGAATCATCTCAGCAAATATAAACACAAAGTTCAGTAAAAACTACTAAAAATATTTCATATAATTTCACAGCAATTTGAAAGGCAAAGAAAGAAAAGGGCTATATGTTCACGGTAATTTATTAAGTTCTTATGTAACAAAAGTGAAAGCATGTACTTTACATCTAGGATTGTTCCTGCAAACCATCTCCCTTGAAGGGTAATCATTATGCTTATTCAAATTTGGTGTTTGCCACAAAATTAAAACAACAACAACAACAACAACAACAAAAAACCAAACCCAAACAACTTTGATGCCTTAATTTTGAGTGAGGGAAAAGGATTCACAACTTTGTCAAATAAATTAACATAAGGCAATCAATAGGTACATATCATCATTTGGATAGGCTGATAATGTCATCATTGAGGAGAACATTCGACCAGTTATTTTAAAATCCAAAAATCCCTACGAAATCAGGAATAAAAATTTTTAAAAACATAAATATAAATTAACAGTGGTAATAGTTTTATGATATGAGGAAATTAATTATTAATAGAGTAATCAGGGTATGAACCACACCCATTCATAACTTTATTTTAGTAATAATTTGGCAAGGTTTTGTACTAGGTTCCTAGAAGACTTAATTATGCCCATTAGAAACTTATATGTAGGCCAAAAACCTGTTGTCCAAACAAAGCAAGGAAACACTATGTTGTTGAAAATCAGAAAAGTTACACTTCACTGCTGTGTCATTTCTTCATACCAATCGATATATATATGCTAAGCAAATCATTCAAGAAGCTGTACTCTATGAAGAACAATGTGGGATCAGGAACTGAGGAAGAAGTAACAACATACATTATGAAGATGATACAACTTGCTTGTTGAAAGTGAGGACCTAAAGTGTTTGCTGCAGAAGATCAAATATTACTGTCCTCAACACGAATTGCACCTTGTAAAAGAAGCAGAGGTAAAGTGGGGATGGCCTAGTCTGACTTCAACCCATTTCATAATGAGAAACTGTCTCTATCAGTAATATCCATAGCAGCAAATCAATAGCTTATTGATCCTGCATTTCATTCTACCAATCATTTAGGTCTGATATTCATGTGGAAATTTTCAAACAATATCATTAATATTACATGCAACCAAGATACTGCTGAAGATTAGCCAAAACCAATGGGAACAGCACATCAGTAGAGAAATGCCAGAAGAGCAGGCCGGGTTTAGAAGAGGCCATAATAACTAGAGGTACTGTAGCTAATGTTAGATTGATCTTGGCTGAAAATAGGGAGTAATAGAGGAATATCTATTTGTGTTTGATTGACTATGCAAAGGCGTTTGACGGTGTGGACCACAGCAAACTGTGGGTATTCTGAAAAGAATAGAAATCTAAGAACATTTGATCATGCTTATGTGAAACCTATACTTGCACCAGAAAGCAGTAGTCAGAAAAGAGCAAGAAAACACTGCATGGTTCAAAATTAAGACGTGTCTACTTCAGGGAAAATCTGCTGTTAGGGATGTCTCTAAAGTACTCAAGAGCAATGGTGTCTCTCTGGAGACTAAGGTGTGCCTGATACAGGCCATGGTCTTTGCTGTCACTTATTATGCATCAGAGAGTTGGACAATGATTAGGGAGGACAGAAGGAGAATTGATGCGTTTGAGCTGTGGTGCTGGAGAAGAGTATTGAATGTACCATGGACTGCTAAGAAAAACAGATTCATCCTGGAGAGGGTTAAACCAGGCTTCATCTTGGAGGCAAGGATTCTGGGGCTTCATATGACATACTTTGGACATGTTGTAAGGAGGGACAGGTCCTTGGAGAGGGACATCATGCTTGGGAGGGTGGAGGAACTGTGCAGGAGGGGAAGACCCTTTATGAGGTGGATTGATTCAGTGACCTGGGTAATCGGGATGGTTGTGTCAGAGGCAGTGCGAATGGCACAGGATAGAGCAGGGTTTAGAGCTGTTGTACATAAGGTCGCTATGTGTCACAAATGACTCGACGGCACATAACAACAACAACATACTCCAGAGATGTGTCCTATCTCCATACCGTTTCAATATATATGCAGAACGTATCATAAACGAGTCTGGGCTCTATGAGGAGAAATGTGGCATCAGCATTGGAGGAAGACTCATCAACAATCTGCATTAAACAGATGACACAATCCTGCTTGCTGAAACTGAGGAGGACCTGAAACACTTGCTGCAGAAGGTTAAGGAATGCAGCCTTCAATATAAATTGAAGCTCAACATCAAGAAAACAAATATTCCCATGACTGGGTTGATTGGTAGCATCATAATAGATGGTGAAGAGATCGAAATTGTTAACAGCTTTATTTTGCTTGGTTCCATAATCAACACTCTTGGCACCAGCAGCCAGGAAATTAAAATACGCATTGCAGTTGGAAAGTATGCTATCAGAGAACTCTCCAGGGTATTGAAGTGAAGTGATGTCAGTCTAGAGACTAAATAATGCCTAATACATGCCATGTCTTTGCAATTACTGCTATGAACCAGAGAGGTGGGCAATGACTAGGGATGATAGAAGGAGAATTGATGCCTTTGAGCGGTGGTGCTGGAGAAGAGTATTGAATATACTATGGACTTCTAAGAGAACAAACAAGTTCATCCTAGAGAGTGTGAAGCCAGGCTGCTCCTTGGAGGCAAGGATTCTGAAGCTTCATCTGACATACTTTGGACATATTGTAAGGAGAGACCAGTCCTTGGAGAGATGTCATGCTTGAGGGACAGTGTAGGAAAGGAAGACCCTGGTGAGATGGATTGTTTCAATGATTGGAGTAATGGGGGGGTAGGTGTGTCAAAGACTTTGAGATTGGCACAGGATAGAGCAGCCTTTAGGACTCTTGTATGTAGGATCACTATCAGTCACAAGTGACTCAACAACACATAAAAACAACAACATTTGTTGTTGACTCACGGACTTTATATACAGTTGTGCTGCTGAGAGTTGTGTTTATTAGGGGAAAATGTTGGAGAATGGAGGAAACAAATAATAACATTACCCAATACAAGTCCACTTAGCCCAAAAGTCCTAAAACAGACTAAGAGTTAAACACAATTCTTCAATTAGTGGAACTCTCGGTTTCAGTTTCAAAGGTACAAATTCAAGAAGCCTCTTTTTTTCTTTATCATCTGGCGAGGTTTGTCTTAGAGCAGTTACAAGTCAGTTTTTATTTCAATTATCTGAGAAGCAAAACCTTTAACTGTGGCCTTTTTCTCAAGGTTCCTTTGGTTACACTTTGCCATTGTCTCTTTTTTGTCACTAGGGCCTTGCTCTACAGTGTGGAAAGCACTCTCTCTTATACTAGTCCCACAGCTGATGATGATTTTCAAAACCATGTGTTCACAGTTAAGATTGCTAGAGACCAGCAGGGACTAACATAATGGCCACAGAAGCCGAATCTCAACATCAAGGAGACAAAAA
>NW_006399955.1:2235285-2236647 GCF_000299155.1 Elephantulus edwardii
CAATGGAACATCTGGGTAATACGGAATTTCTAAGTTCAGCTTTTTGAGGAAGTGGCAAACTGCCTTCCAGAATGGTTGTACCATTGTACAATCCCACCAACAATGTAAACATTCCTATCTCATCATATCCTCTCTAACATAAGAGGCAATAAATGGCACAAGAGAAGAGTGACCATTGTTGTTTTACAGAGCAGCTGGTGGTTTCAAACTGTGTGCCTTTAGTTTGACAGTCCAACTCCTTATGCCTAAACTAACTAGTGCTTCCCAGTGGATTAAAATCACGAGATATGCTTGACCTTTTGGTTAACAGCAAATTACATAACATACTACACTTGTTTATCTTTTTCAGGCTGCAATTTTAAACCCACAAAAGAACATTTTACTGCATCTGATAGTTAATGTTACTTAGAATATTTGATTACTTCAGTTTCTTTCAGCTAAAGTGTAGAAAATATTCACAAAATAGTGTGTTAGTGTCCAAACTTTACCTTAGACTTTATTGCTACTGTTGATGTAGGCATATGTCCTCAAGTGGAACTGAACCCAAATCTTACTCTCTAGCTATTGCTACTATCCAAGGGGATGATGTCCAAAAGAGGGCCAGGGGCCTCTTTGAGTAAGAACTAGGAAGTTCTGACTTGGAAATAGAAGAAAGACACCAATACCAAGTGAGAGCAAGAGCAAGAAACAGAGTCTTAGTAGATGTTGATAACAGACTATAAATGAGTTAGGACAGACTGACTGTTTTTATCTTACAAAAGGGTTTATATATCCTTTGTTTGGAGAATGGTGTTTAAACATCTGATGGTGCATTCCTTCTAATGGACATATGATGACTTTGGCCATCTCATTTAACTTTTCCTTGAGTCTGTTATCTTGCCACATTCCTTGAGAGTCTGCTTTTATTGTTATATAGCCTCATTCCTTGAGGCTTGGTTTCTATTGTTTATATTATTTCCACAGTCCTTGTCAAAACCTTTTCTGATTGATCTTTGTCAGAGTGTTTTTTGCCATTCCCTGTCACTCCCCTCTAAGAGAGATTTCACTCTGATTCATTAGGAGTGGGCATCACATTATCTTACCTACTTCCTGCTAGAAAAGGGCATTGTAAATTCTAGGGTGAAGATCTTCTCTCACCACTCTAAAGGGCCCCTTTGGCAATAGAAAACACATAGACTATTGTGGTGATTGATTTTGGAATTTAGATGCATTGCTGCAAATTGTGCTTAGGGGTACAGGTTCATATTCTGTAGGTGCATCATTCTAACATGGAACTGTTGCAGCCTAGAAGACACAAATTTAACTCACAAGTTAAAAATACATGGGCCAAAATTTAAAAACAATAATACTCCAACTTGAGGT
>NW_006399955.1:2238299-2239249 GCF_000299155.1 Elephantulus edwardii
TAATAATAATAAAAAATTTAAAATGTTTATTTAGATCACTTTGAGGTGCCATTGCCTAGTGTTGAAGCTTCCTTCTACTATCTGGGGCCACTTGATTTATAAAATGTGTATGTAGAATTACTCTGCCCTCTGCACTTTCAGGATCTAAGTTTGTGACTTTTCATGGCTTCAACAAGTCTCCTCCTAAAGGCTGTTGTTTTTCTTCTTTGTTCTGATTAATTTCCATTATCTTTGAGTAATTAATTGGTTTAATCTAAATTTCTCTCATCCCTTTAAGTAAGCAAGTCATGAGCAGTTGATTTCTGATTTCCTGGTTGGCCTGGACAGTAATTCTAGTCAGGATTTTGGCCTGAGATTTCAGTTGCTCCATCTACTAAATGAGGGTTATTGATAATAAACCTATCTGCTCTATGCCTCACTGCTGCTAATATTCTGGATTTTTCATCAGGAGAACAACAGAGGAATAAAAGAACCATTAGGTCCTTCCATGCCATATCAAAGATAGAAATAATTTTTCTGAAACTCATCAAGAAATTTTCCTGAATCAATAAAAAAAGATCCTAACTTTTCTTTGCAGTTTTGCAAATCACTCATGGAGAAGGGATCATGCCCCATGCAGAGTTTGTCTATTATTCAGTACCATTTCCTGAAATGGAAGCAAGGAAGGATGTATTAGGGGGGAGGAGGAGAGGGGGTGGGTGACGGGGTGTTGGCTAGGGGTATTATATGGTGCTGGTGTCACCTCAGTTGAGGAAGTATCTTCATTAAAGATGTCTCTTTGCCGAGAAATTTCAAGCTTTCTAGAGGGGGTTCTGCTGCTGGGGTAAGTGTCTCCCATGTGTAGACTGGGATTAGGGTTTACCTTAAGTTCATATTTTGTGTATAATGAGATTTTCTCTTAAAAACATAAATGCCCAAGTATTTTATAAATTCTAGATATAAGTCCCTTG
>NW_006399955.1:2240599-2242367 GCF_000299155.1 Elephantulus edwardii
AAGGGTAGGTTGGCCATAGCACATTGGAAAAGAAAATCTACTTCTTATTTTTTAGAGTCTATTTGGAGTCCAAGAGGTACTCCAAGGTGTAACTTGGACTTTAGAAGAAGGTTGTTCCACAGTTACTACTAAAGGAGTAGGGAGAGGGTTTCTTCAGTAAAACAACTCATAGCAGTTATCTGTTCATTTCTAATGTCTCAAAAAGGGGTCCCAACTGGCTTGCTGGGCATCTCCCTCTATTAATTAGTCAAACTGTCTTAGGACAATTACCCTACACTCAGACTGGCTGGTTTTCTACTCACCCTTCACAGGCCTGCAGGAGGTGGGAAGAGGAATCCAACTGACCAAATAAATGGGGAATCATCACTATCTTCATGAGACTCAGGGTCTGAGTTTCTAAATTTCTGCACCGCTTTTCCTAGCCTATTGCTACGGGCTGTAGGGCTCTCTTATCTTGTGTTATTTTTACAAACTTAAAAAGCAAATAGACTTCACTCAAATATTTCTTAATCTCTTTATGAGATCTCTGACTGCTCCTATTAGCTCTAGCTTTTCTACTAATTGATAGTCCCAAAGTAGCTTTAACTTTGGGGTCCACCTGAGCCCTATTTTCTACAGGTGGGTTAGTAGCATGCAAATTATTGGCCTGGTGTTCACCACTCTAATAGATCTGTGCTTCCCAACAGAAAAACAACAGAAAGAGAATAGAACTATTAAATCTTTTTTCATAAAAAAATAGTAATAATATTCTAAAAACTCTTCTACAAATTTCTCAGTTTTGGGAAAAAATTCCTAGTTTGTTTTTACAATCTTTTAAATCTCCCATACTAAAAGCAACATGGACTCTCATGATGTTTTCTCAAAACTATAAATGTCTGAATGTAAGGTATCTGACGCTATTTGTTCTGTTACAGGGAAAACAAAACAAGCTGCATTATAGTGTTGTAATTTAAGGAGCTATTGATTGGCTAAACCTCTGAATTTTTTCCTTGAAGTGTTTAATTTAAAGCTTTGAACTTTTTAATTTTTATTCAAACAACCCTAGTTGATGCTGAAGGTCATCCTATAACCATTTTGGAAAACAAAGGATCCATAGAAGGACCTGGCACTGAACACTGATGTCTCAGTGACTGTCCTCTCCCATGGACCTCTGCCCACCTGTGCCTGTTCCTGGAGGTGTCCCACTACCACAATGAACATGGCACTCCTGCTCAGGAAAGGCTTCTTAGTTTCTTGGCACTTTAGAAAGTCCAGCTTTCTGGATTTCACAGGAAGTCCATTAACGGCACCTGACTTCTGTGACGCATCCTTCTATAATCCTTGTTCCTTACACCTACTGTGGGAACTAAGTTGCATCCTTTCTCTTATCTACTCCCAAATTCCTAGGTCACATTATTTATGCAGTTGTTAAAAGACTGGTTTGTGTGTTTAGCTCTGGCATTCCAGACTACCAGAGGTAAACAGGTTAGCTAGCCATATGACTGCCAAACACAGTCTATTTTGTTTTATTTTATTTTACAATTTTACAAATTTTATTATTTAGAAATTCTTCAGCTGAAGTTTCTAATTTATTTAAATATTTGCCTTTATTCTTTTACTATGCCTGTTGGCCATGAGCTTATTTCATATGCTCTTCATCTTCCAAATTAATAGCTTTTTTAAAAAATTAGCTTTATTTTGATCTGTTGTCTCCTTTATTCTACTGAAATTGTCAGAGCCCATGAGCCCATAACTATTCCTACATTAAATTTAAGATGAAAAAGAAAAA
>NW_006399955.1:2242639-2245240 GCF_000299155.1 Elephantulus edwardii
AAACAACCCAAAACAAACAAAAAAACCCTGCAGACAAACCTCTATATCATTGTACCACAAAGCTGCTCAAGGTCGAGGAGAAACACTAATTAGCCACCAACAAACTTTACTTTACCCACATTAACTAACATTGTTAACAAAATTAAAGGTTTACTTATAATTACCCCGTATTCATGCAGGAAATGTGGAAAAATGTAAAAAGAAACAGAGGTAGAGCTGATTACTTAGGCAAGAAAGTATGATTAAATCTTCCAAACTAAAGAAGTAAAAGAAGCAGAATTTTAAGATAATGGCTCTTTGAACACCAAGGTGTTCTAGTTGGGCTTGCTATGCTGCTTGAGTTACTCATGTCTCGCTTTTCAGTCTAGAAAACTGGTCACGGATGGAAGTTACAAATTCCTCCATCCCCGTATGTGCTTCCTGTTTCCCAATGAGTCTTACCAGGAGTCACCCATGTGCCCCAGAATTCACAGCTACATGGGAGAAATCAGACATCCTGATTAAGCCCAGAGGGAAGAATGTTAGATGTCTGTTTCAGGGCTGGAGAAGCCCTTCCATGAGGACCAGAGCACTGGTATAATGCCCTGGAACCCTCACCGAAGGAACCCTTAGAAGGAAATTGATGAGGTGGGCACCTTATCTCATAGGAGGTTGGCTAACAAATATCCCACTGAGACTGGCAGACACAGGATCTCACAATCAATCTATAGGGGAAATATGGTTCAAACAGGAAGGCTTTAGAAGCATAGAAGCATGAAAACTCACCAGTAAAAGAAACAGGTTTATTAGACGATTATAACAAACTATGAATGAGTCAGGACAGACTGACTCTGTTTTTATCTTATAAAAGGGTTTATATATCCTTTGTTTGGGGAGTGGGGTGTAAACAGCTGATGGTGCAGGCCATCTCTTTATCTTTTCCTTGAGTCTGTTGTTTTGACATATTCCTTGAGAGTCTGTTTTCTATTGTTATATTGTCACAGTCTTTGTCAAAGCCAGTTCTGATTGATCTTTGTCAGAGTTTTCTTTGCCATTCCCTATCACTACTAGAATGAGTAATTAAGATGAATTCATATTAGTTATATTTTGCATAATAAACATAGGTAAAGTTAGACAGTAATTCTGTGCATCACCTCCATCTTCTTTTGATGCTTTCTGGGTCATTCAATGTACTGCACCAAGTACTGTTTAATATTGCAATTCAAAGATTAAATTTGATTTTCAATTTGCTCACCTTGAGAAATACAGAGAACTTTCTCCATTTTTATTCTCCTAGTCCAGCTTTCTGCATATTCCATGATGATATTTTGTTTTTTCTTTACTTCCTGAGCTGCCCTTTGAAATCTTCTGTTCATCTCTTTTTTAAAAACAAAATTTTTATTTCATGCTGATTTACTTACAAAGTTTGTATATGTTGTTTTGCACACCACATTTCCTTCAACATCTTTTTCCTTTTTTTTTTCTCAATGCTCCAGTGCAATTTTCAGTTTTTCTGAAATCCATTTTGTTTTTTTTTCTTTCTCTTCTGTCTTTATAATTACCTTTTGCTTTTTCAATTTATAGATGCAGCCTTACATGTGTTTACCAGTCTATTCCAGGATATTTGGAGGACAGCTGTTTGGCCAACAGCTTGAAAGAGGTCCATATTTATTTCCATTCCAAGAAAGGTGATGGAAGACAACGTGGAAACTGTCAAACAATATCATTAATGTCGCATGAAATCTGAAAGTCATTAAAAAATGGCTGGAACAGTACATAGATAGGGAACTGCCAGAAGCTCAAGCAGGATTTAGAAGAGGTGTGGGATATCACTGTTGATGTAGGATGAATCATGGTTGAAAGTAGAGAATACCAGAAGAATGCCTATTTGTGTTTTGCTAACTATGCAAAGGTGCTTGACTGCGTTTATCATAACAAGTTGTGGCTGACATTAAGAAGAAAGGAGTCTCAGAGCACGAAATTGTGTTCATGTTAGACCTATAAATGGACCAGAAGGCACTTGTGCAAACAGAGCAGGGGAACACCACATGGTTTAAAATTAAGAAGGGAGTGTGTCAGGTTTGTCTTCTCACTCCATACCTATTCAATCTGTATGCTCAGCAAATTATTTGAGAAACTGGACTATGTGAAGAGGAATGTGGCATCAGGATCTCGTCAGAAAAACAGGGCATGATCAGGCAGCATTTTCCACTTTTGTGCATGGAGACACCATATATATTGTTTTAAAGAAAAGATAGGAGCTATCAGGATGATGGCAACCAATGTTTCCAATAATTCATTTGCTCTTAATCTTATCGTTTTCATGTACTTTTAAAATAATTCAAGTATCTTTTCCCCCCATTTTCTCTATCCATGTTTGTGTGACTTCTTTCCTCTTGCTGTGTAATATTCTAATACATGTACTTATCATTTATTCATTGTGTGTTTATTCGTTTGCTTATCTAAATAAATTTTGATTGCTTCTAATATTAGCAATTATAAGATGAGTAGAATTGGAAGAGATACTAAAAAGATAAGCATGTAGGTTTTGTATAGATATAAATTTTCAAAACAATTGGGTAAATACATAGGGATTGTTTTGATGGATATATTGATAAAATT
>NW_006399955.1:2245816-2249315 GCF_000299155.1 Elephantulus edwardii
CTTTTTGATTTCCTGACTGCTGGTGCCAAGAGTGTTGATTGTGGAGCCGAGCAAAGGTTTGTCCTGGAGAAGGTGAAGCTGGACAGCTCCTTGGAGTCAAGGATTTTGAAGCTTCGTCTGACATACTTTGGGTATGTTGCAAGGAGGGACTGGTCCTTGGAGATGGACATCATGTTTGGGAGAGTGGTGGGACCGCACAGGAGAGGAAGACCCTCGTTGAGATGGATCAATTCTGTGATTGGGGTGGTGGGAGTGAGTGTGTTGGAGAAGGTGAGGTTGGCAGAGGATAGAGCAGCGTTGAGGGCTCTTGTAAATCGGGTCACTATGAGTCGTAAGCAACTCAATGGCACATAACAACAACAAATCATATCAACATATATAAAAGGAAAAAAAATCACTTTCTGACCTACTGGTGGTAAGGACCTATGCTGCAAACCCAAAGGCAAGACGTTTTCATAAACCAGCTTCTGTAAGAAAGAAAGACAATCTCTTCCCATGCAATTTACAGACTCTGGAAATCTACTGCAGAGTGAGTTATAGTTGGCTGTAACTCAGTGGAAGTAAACAATAATAACAAATGCATATCTGTTTGTCTCTGCATGTGTGTGTCTATGTTTAAATATATAGTTTAACACTGAACTATAATTAATATAAAGATTGGGAATAATAATCAGAGGCGTCTCTGAAGATCTTGTTAAAGTATACATATGTTATCACATTAAGTCTTAATTCCAGTTTTAAAATCATATGTTCCAAATTAAGACTCTATTTTTCTCCTTTCATACTATTTACCATTATAAATAAGAGCATCATGCTTACAGAGACTTAGTAGCATTGCTTAGGAAAATAAATATCTGTAACATGAATTCCAATACATTTAGAAAAAATAGCACTTTCTTCACAAAAACCATGTTTTCCAATATTTTTATGTTTATATAAAGTTCTTTTTAGTTTAAGTACTGTCACACATATGGAAATGAATGTGCACCTGTGTGTGTCCATTATTCAATATTCAGCCTAGAGGAATAGTTGAACAAGAATTTTCTTTATACATAAATGAAAGTATCATATGTGAAACACACCTTACCTATTATTTATTGCATTTATCCTATTAATCACACTAGTGTTGTAGGTAATTATGTTTAGTCAATATTTAGCCACAGGCTTTTAAACTTTAGTTTCACTTCACATAGTACTATGTTATTTACAGCCTCTGAAAATCTGCTGGAGGGTCATCTCTGAGTTGGTTACAATTGAATGGTACATAGTGACTATAACAACAGGCAATTTTACACCAAACTAATTTGAAATTGTGTCTGTATTTTTTGATTCAGTTTTCTTTTTCCTCTATATTTCTTTTTTCCTGAAGGCTGTGTTGTCTACAAGAATGATGTTATAACTTTGGTTCTCAGCAGGCTCATTTTAGCTTCTAAAACACATATATCTCAACCATCTGCTATAGTATCCAATCTTCTCTCTGCTAAGAGATGGTTTTCACAGCTTTGTTTAAATCAAAGAGCTTCCAAGTAAAACTTTGTGTTGCTAAATAACGTGGTAATCGAATAAATGTATATATGGAAAAAATATTTGAAATTAAAATCTATTGTCATTATTTTTAGACATGAGGTGCATCTCTGCCATTGGTGCCTCCTAGAAGCACTCTGGCTTAACCTTCTCCAAGACATATTTGTTTATTCTTTTGACAGTTTGTGGGATATTTGGTACTCTTCTCCAAGACCATAACTCAAATATATACTTTTTTCTTCTTGTGATCCTTATTCATTGTCCACCTTTCATATGTATAGCAAGTGATTGAAAAGACCATAGCCTGAATCTGATACATCTTAGTCCTCAAACTAACAACACTGTTTCTCAGTAATTTGGAGAGGTCCATGACTTCAGACTTTCCCAGTAAAATATATCTCCTGATATCCTGAATACATGTACCAAGTGTGCTGAATGTGGATCCAAGTAAGGTAAAGTTTCATTTTGCCTACTTTGTACACGTTGCTAGGAAAGGCTATTCTTTGAAGAAGGACATCACCCTTAGAGAGGTAGAGGGATGAGGAAGGAGAAGGTGATTCTCAAGCAGGTAAATTGACACAATGACTGAATGTTAAAAGAGTACAGGCAATTGGGGAGTGCCATATCCGACCTTTATGAGCTTCACAGGGGGGAAGTATCACCATCTACAGCATTAACAATACAAAATCAACGCCTATTAGGTCAGACAAATACCCCATTTACCCACATGTCTTTTCTCCTTATCCTTATAATTTTATTTCCTCTGAAGTTTGCAGTATTAGATTGCTGCTGTTTGTTGAGATTTGTTTTGTTTGTTTTTCTATTTGATGGAGGAGTTAAGTCATTAATTTTGTTTCTTTCTTTTTTATGTGTATTTTAATTGCTGTGAACTGCTGCCTGAAGACTGCCTTAGCTGTATGTCAGAAGTTTTGGCATGTTTTATTTTAATTTTCATTTGTTTTGAAGAACTTTTTTAATTTAATTTTTTATTTCTTCTACAAGTCAATCATGTTCTAGCAGGGTGCTATTTAGCTTCTATATTGGTGATTTTATAAGCTTTTCCTTGAATTAATATCCTATTAATTTCTAGTTTTATGCCATTGAGAAAAGAAAAATGTATTTTATATTATTTCATTGTTTTCAATTTGTTGAGGCTTAATTTGTGTCCTAGTATATGATCATTTCTGGAGAATGTACCATGTACCAGTGTTGCAGTTACTTGTACCTACCCATTTTGTTGAAGGTCTTGCTCCGACACTCCAGCTTCCCAGAATGAAGTATTTTTTCCAAGGACTAGTCTCTCCTGACAAAATATCAAAAATACGTAGAGCAAAGTTTAATCATCCTTACATCCAAGGATCATCGTTATTGCACTTTCTCTAAGATATGTTTTAGATATGTCTAAATATAATTCTAGGAAGACTTTGTTGCATAGATATTTGATTGTGTTGATTATAACAAATTGTGGAGAATAGTGAGAAAAAAAGGAATTCCAGAACACTTTATTGTGCTAACAAGAAATCTGTATCTAGATCAAAAAGTTTCCTGAGTGCTACAAGGAAACACTGCATGGTATTAAAATGAAGAAAAGTATGTGTCAGGGTTACATCTTTTCTCCATATCTATTCAATCTGCATACTGAGCAAACAATTCTTGAAGTCTGACTTAAAAAAATATGCTATATCAGCATTGAAGGAAGATTTATCAACAACTTGCTTTATGCAAATGATACAACTTTTCATGCTGAAAGTAAGGAGGAAAAGAAATACTTAGATCAAGAAGATCAAGGACCACAGCTTTTGGTATGGATTACATATCAATATTAAGAAAACAAAGGTCCTTACTCCAGAACCAACAGTGAACATTACAGTAAATGGAGAAAGAATTGAAGCTGTAAATTATTTCCTTTTTCTCGGATCAATAATCAACATATTTGGTGTCTGCAGTCAGGAAATCAGATGTTATTCATTGGGCA
>NW_006399955.1:2249545-2250760 GCF_000299155.1 Elephantulus edwardii
GGATCATTTAATATTCTGCCTAAAGCATCTTTGATTATAGCAACTCGAGGTTTGAACTTGTTCTTCAGTTCCCTTTTGATTGTCTGACTCCAAATCCTTGCACATTTCATTGTAATATTTTACTTTGTCATCACGTGTTGCCTTTTGAAATTTTCTATTCAATTCTTTAGTATCTTCAATTCTTCCTTGTGCTTTGGCTTCTCTGTGCTCCAGTGCAATTTTCAGCATCTCTTCTGACATACATTTTGGTCTTCTCTTCCTCTTCTGTCTTTGTAATGACCATTTGCACTCTTCCTGGATGATACCCTTGATATCCTCCCACAACTGTCAGGTCTTCGCTCATTAGTGTTCAAGGCCTCAAACCTGTTCCTGAGATGGTTCTGAAATTCAGGTGGAATATACTCAAAGTCATATTTTGGTTGCCTTGGATTCGGTTTAATTTTCGTCAACTTCAACTTGAACTTAGCATATGAGTAGTTGGTGATCTGTTCCACAATCAGCTCCTGGCCTAGTTTTCACAGCTGATATTGAGCTTCTCCAGTGGTTCTTTCCACCGATGTAATCAATCTGATTTCTATGCATACCATCATGTGAAATCCTAGCATATATCCTGTGTTTATGTCTCTTAAAAAAACGTATTTTCTATGAATAAGTCATTGATTGTGCAAAATTCAATCATTCGATCTCCAGCTTCATTTCTCTCACCAAGTCCATGTTTTCCAGCTACTGAATCTTCTCTGTTCCCAACTTCTGTATTCCAATCACTCATTATTATCAGTGCATCTTGATTACATGTTTGATCAATCTTTGATTGTAAAAGTTGGTAAAAATCTTCCATATCCTCTTCCTTGGTTCTGGTTGTTGGTCCATATATCTAAATGATAGTGGTATTTACTGGACTTTCTTGTAAGCATATGGATATTAACCTGTCACTCACAATATTGTACTTCAAGATGGATCTAGCAATGACTTTTTTAACTACGAAAGCAACTCCATTTTTTTCCTCACCTTTTCATCTCCAGAGTAATATATCATATGATCATCTGAATCAAAATGCCCCATGCCAGTCCATCTCATCTCACCAATGCCTAGTATGTCAATATTTATGCATTCCGTTTCTTCCTTAACAATATCTAATTTTCCTACATTCATGGTTCTCACATTCCATATCCCTATCACTAGTGTGCAATAGATGGTATACCAATTGACATATTT
>NW_006399955.1:2251650-2253788 GCF_000299155.1 Elephantulus edwardii
GCATTGCCATGGGAAAGTCTGCTGTTAGGGTCCTCTCCAAAGTACTGAAGAGCAATGGTGTCTCTCTGGAGACTAAGGTGCGTCTGATACATGCCATGGTCTTCGCAATCACTTGTTATGCATCAGAGAGTTGGACAATGACCAAGGAGGACACAAGGAGAATTGATGCCTTTGAGCTGTGGTGCTCAAGAAGAGTATTGAGAGTACCATGGACTGCTAGGAAAACAAACAGATTTTACTCAGGGTCTCTTGCTTATCCAAATAAACTTAACAATTCCCCTTTCAGTCTCCTTGAAAAATGAATTTGGTATCTGTATTGTAGATTGCTTTTTGTATTGTCATTTTCATGATATTGAGTCTTCCTATCCATGAACAGAGTACATTTTTCAGATAATCAAATGGCCAAAAGACATATGAAAAAATGTACAAAATCACTGGCAATAAGAGATATACAAATCAAAATTACAATGGCATACCATCTTACACCAGTAGCAGTGACAAAGTTTAGCAGGACAGTAATAAATGTTGGAGAGGATGTGGCAAGATAGGAACTCCTAAAAATTGTGGTGGGATTGTAAAATGGTACAACCACTCTGGAAGGCAGTTTGGTGTTTCCTCAGAAAGTGGAAAATAAAAATTCTGTATGTCTCTGCTATTCCACTGTTTGGCATATACCCTGAGAAAATGAGAACTTAAGGACAAATGGAGTCTTGTACAGCAATGTTCATAGCATTATTATTCACCATCACAAAAACATGGAAACATCCCAACTGTTCTACCAAAATGAAATAGAGTGAGAATTATGATATATCCACACAATGGAATTCTATGAAGCATGAAGGAACACTTATTCTGTAGATTATTACCTAACTTAGGAGAAACCGCAGAACTTTATGCTGAGTGAACTAACTCAGTTTCATAGGAGAAATACTGTAGAAAACCATTATTGTAGAATGAGTATGAGAATACAAGGGGAGGGAAATGGAAGCAGAGGGGTGAGGATGAGCGTGTGTGGGGAGGAGTTTTAATTATAGCGCTGTACAATTTGATGGGTGGATGGGGAGAAGGAAATGTGAAAGATCCAGTGTGAAAAATAATGTGTTCAAACAGGCAAATAAACAAGTATTACAACAAAACAATCTCAGTGGAAGATTGCTAGGATTTGGAACTTACGAAATGGCTATTAATAAAAAGCAAGCAAGTATGGCAAAGCTTCAAGTCGCACACTTTACATGGTTAGGAGCTTTGGAAAAGGACATTGTAGTGGGAAAGGTGAGAGTTGGTAAAAGGAAGAAAGACTTTCAATGAGACAGACTGATACAGTGATTGTAATAATGGGATTAAGTATACAAAAGATGATGGGATGTCATAGGATAGGAAAAGGTTCAGATCTCTGTTCATAGAGCTCCAACAAGTCAAAGACACATATTCAAAATCTTCATGTTTATAAAGTATCTTACTAATATTTGGATCTATAATACGTTTTTGTTTGGTTTTTAAATAGGCTGGAGCTAAGTGTCTATATTCTCCTTCCACACCCATTATCAATTTCACATTATTCCACGATAATTGGACACATACATCTTCCCCTTTGAATTACATTGGAATCTTTATAAAACATCTTTTTATTGCATTTTTGTAATTCTAGTTCTATGTTCTCTGTTGTGTGCCCTTAATTTGTATGATTACATTACCATCTGACAATTTTGGTTAATGTAGCATTCTGTGATTGGGGTATTGGAAATGAGTGTGTTGGAGACAGCGAGGTTGGCACAAGATAGAGCAGCGTGCAGGACTCTTGTAGATAGGGTCACAAGATAGGCTCTTGTAGATATGAGTCACAAGCAACTCAATGGCACATAACAACAACAACAAACAACAACCATAAACCATTAGAGTCAGGTAGAGTGTCTAGTAGATAGAGATTAATTGGCAGCTTTTCAATTACGTTTGTTTTGTTGTTGTTTTCTGTACCTTCAAGTCATAACCTATCCATAACTGATGCTCCATGGGTTTTCAGAGGCAGTTAAATACACTGGAGGAAATTCCTATCCTTCTGCAAAGCTGCTGATGGGTTCGAATTACATGTCTTCGGGTTTACAGCACAGCATCTTGCTACTGGGACATGAGTGCTCCCT
>NW_006399955.1:2254414-2256933 GCF_000299155.1 Elephantulus edwardii
AGATGTCTCTGACAGCAGACTTTCAAAATGCAATACGTCTTTTAATTTCCTGGCTGCTGGTGCCGAGAATGTTGATTGTGGAGCTAAGATATTAAAGCTGTTTACAATCTCTATCTCTTCACCATCTATCATGATGCTGCCAGTCGGCCTCATGGTGAAAATCTTTGTTTTATTGAATTGAGCTTCATTTCTTGACCTTCTGCAGCAAGTGCTTCAGTGCCTCCTCAATTTTTGCAAGCAGGGTAGTGTCATCTGTATAACATAGATTATTGATGAGTCTTCCTCCAATCCTAATTCCACATTTCTCCTCATAGAGCCCAGAATCCTTTATAATATGTTCTGCATATAGATTGAAAAGGTATGGAAACAGGACACATCCCTGGAGTACACCCTTCTCAATTTTGAACCATGCATTGTTCACTTGCTCTGTTCTGACGACTGCCTCCTGGTCCAAGTATAGGTTTCACATAAGCATGATCAAATGTTCTGGGATTCCCACTTTCTCAGAAATAGCCATAGTTTGTTGTGGTCTACACAGTCAAATGCCCTGCATAGTCAATACAACACAAATAGTCATTCCTCTGGCACTCCCTGCTTTCAATTAAGATCCATCTAACTTTAGCTATAATATCCTTAGTACCATAACCCATTCTAAATCCAACCTGAACTTCTGGCAGTTCTTTCTTGGTACACTGTTCCAGTCTTTTTTTTTTTTTTAATAATCTTCAGCAGAATCTAGCTTGCATGTGATATTAATGATATTGTTTGATAATTTCCACACTCTGTCAGATCACTTTTCTTTAGAATGGAAACAAATATAGGTGTCTTCCATTAAGTTGACCAGGTGGTTTTCCTCCAGATTTCTTAGCACAACTTGGTGAGCTCATGTAGGGCAGCATCTGTTTGTTGAAATATATCAGTTGGTATACTGTCAATTCCTGGGAGCCTGTTTTTTGCCAATTTTTTTCAGAACATCTTGAATTTCCTCAATTATCACCGCAGGCTGTTGCTTATGTGTTGTTTTATGAAATTATTCTGTGTTTGCCAATTCCTTTTGGTACAATAACTCTGTATCCTCTTTACATCTTCTTTTAATACTTCCTGAATAATTTAATATTCTGCACAAAGCATCCTTAAGTATTGCAAATCGAACCTTAAATTTGTTCTTGTACTCAATTTTATCTAATGGTAATATATATTTACTATTTCTTGGAGGAGGTCCATATTTGTTCCCATTCCCAAAAAGGATGACCAAACTGAATGTGAAAATTATCAGAAAATATCATTGATATCACATGCAAGCCCAATATTGCTGAAGACATTTAAAAACACCTCAGACAATATATAGAGAACTGACAGAAGTTCAAGTGGAATTTAGAAGAGGTTGTGATGCCAGCAATAACATTGCTAATTTCAGATGGATCCTGGTTGGAAGTAAGGAATACCAGAAAATGTCTACTTGTGCTTTATCAAATATGCAAAGGCATTTGAATATATGGATCATGACAAGTTGTGGCTGATATTGAACATAGTGGGAATCCCAGAGCCCTTGATTGTGCCTGTACAGAACCTGTACCTGAAGCAGGAGGGTGTTGTATATTTGGAACATGGAAGCACTCCATGGTTTGGAATTGGGAAGGCAGAGCATCGGGTTTGTATTTTGTCTCCTTAGCTATTCAATCTATATGCATAGCAAATTATCCAAGAAGATGAACTTTACAAGAAGGAATGTGGCATCAAGTTTGGAGGGACACTCATCAATAACCTGCATTACGCAGATGGCACAATCTTACATTGTGAAAGTGAGGAGGATTTGAAGCACTTGATGCAGAATATTAAGGAATGCCGCTTTCACTATGGATTATGTCTCAATATTAACAAAACAAAGATTCTCCCCATTAGACCAATAGGCAATGTCATGAGGAATGGAGAGGAGGTTGATATCAACAGCTTCATCTTGCCTGCATCCATAAATAACAAATTTGGTACCTGTAGTCAGGGAATAAGGAAACACATTGCACTTGAAAAATCTGCAAGTTTGGATCATTCCAAATTATTGAGGAGTAGTGATGTTACTTTGAGGATTAAGGAACATCAGATTCAAGCCATAGTCTTTCCAATTACTAGCTGTCTATCCAAGACCTGGACAATGAATAAGGATGGCAGTTAGAGTGCCCTTTGTAGGCAAGAATGATGAGGCCTCACATACTTTGGATATATTGCTAGGAGGTGTTCTTCCTTGGAGAGGGAATGATGTTGGGAAGGGTAGAGGATCAGCAAAGGAGAGGAAGACCTTCAACCAGGTGGATTGACATGGTGACTGCTGCAATGGGCTCTTTTGTGTCAGGAAATGTGAGGATGGCGCAGGACAGCAGGACTGGATTCAGAACTTTTGTTCATAGGGTCTCTATGAGCTGTACTCTACTTAACGACACCTAACAACACTAAACACTATTTCAAAATCAATATAATGCAGCCTATTTAAGAAGGGTTAGAAGAGGATAAAACAAGAGTAAATG